>NC_074690.1:23969245-24269245 GCF_029448725.1 Salvelinus fontinalis | reverse complement strand
TGATTTGATATTCATTTATTTTGTATTATACCATCGCATGTATCTCGCACCAAAGCGTCAGGGGGTGTCCCAAATGGCTCTGGTCAAATGTAGTGCATTATTTAGGAAATAGGGTGCTATTTGAGAGAGACCCTCAGCTACTGTATCTGCAGATGTTTTATCTGTGCAGCCCTGGGAGACACAGAGCTGCTCCTGCTATGTGTGGATAGGCTGCTGTGCTGCTGACTTGTTCTGTGCTTACAAACAACCTATGGTTGAACAATCGCTGAAAACTACCTGCAACTTAACAAATCAAAGTTTTGAGTAACATTTTGGTCTTCTATTGTGCCATTATGCTGTATATGTTTACTGTAAGTTCACATAGGGTTGAATTTACACTTTATTTTCCATAGTTTTCTCAAGGATGATTTGATGTTTTTTTGTATGTGGTTGCAATATTCTGGTTTTCCAGAAATCTGTTTTGAGGATTTTGGATTTCTTGGTTATTCCATGTTGATTCTGGGAATCTTTCAACTGGGATTTCTGGGACACCTGGGAATTTTTGGAAAGTTACTAGAGTTTTGCAGCCCTGTTTATGTATGTTGTTGAATTATTTTGGTGAGATAACTGACCTGTTACTTTATGCCCTCTTGCTTTTACAGTGGGAACTTATTTAGTGGTTTGTTTCAAACACCTGCCACTCCGAAGTCCAACTTGTTTTATTTCCATTTTAGATGTAAACATGGATACTGACTGATGATAATTATTTCACTATTATTATTTGAAGTCTTTTTGTTTTATTTAACCTTATATTGCTTAATATGTTCTTTATCCCCTCTTATTTCTTTCACAGCTTTGCATTTAAAATTCGTTTTCATTAATGCTGCATATTGATTGTGTCTCCAACATGATACTGAGGTGATGTGGAAAAATAAATTATGATCGTTGTGTCCCAACTGGCACCCTATTCGCTAATATAGTGCACTATTTTTGATCAGAGCCCTAAAGAAGTGCGCTATATAGGGAATATGGTGCCATTTTGGACATAGCCTAAAACAACCTAAGCTTCTTAGCCATCGCAGAGGTATCATGCTAACTGTTTGGAACCCTAATGACCCTGTGACCCCAACATCACCCAGTGCTGCTGTCCCTCCCTGCTTCCATTTATGCTTCCTTCTCTTCATTCCCCTGTGTGTTAACACCATCTCCTGTCTGCTGCCCTTCAGATCGTTTCCAGTTTTAAAGCCACCACGTCCAGAGCCGTGTGCCAGCTGATCAAGGAGTATGTAGGTCACAGGGATGGCATATGGGACCTGAGTGTCACCAGGACACAGCCCGTGGTGCTGGGCACAGCTTCGGCAGGTATATCGCTACAGTACATCCCAATGCCATTGTGGTAGGGTTGCAAAATTCCAGGAGATTTTCCCAAATTCCCTGGTTTTATAGAAATCCCAGATGTAAGGTTCCTGGAATCAGGAGGAAATAAGTAAGAGAAACATAAACCTCCCACCAGCATTTATGGAAAATCTGGAAATTCTGTCAAGTTTTTGCAAGCTAGAATTTTGCTAGCCTAGCTAGCTACAGTGCTTCTCAATGTCTTGGCTGCTGGCCTTATTGTCCTCCTGGCCCAAAACGAACAATCATGTTAGTGAGTCACAGTAATGTTCAGCCTAATAGCGCTTTAAAATTCACTGCAGACTCTGGTTTAATATTCAATCCATTTAACTGTCAACATGTGTGTGTTAAGGTTGTGATTAAGCGATCATAAAGTCTAGTAATGATTGCCTTCAGACCGGAGAGCTTATTGTGCTTTTAATACGCTAAGAGGGGGCAAATGTAATTTGGCAATGGTTACAGTATGATGGTAGTGCGAGCTGAATTAATCATGATCTGTATCCCAAATGGCACGCTATTCCCTATTTAGTGCAATACTTTTGACCATGCCCATAGTGCTACTGGTCAAAAGTAGTGCTTTATATTGGAAATAGGGTGCCATTTGAGACTCTCAAAGGATTACAGTATGAAGCTAGCGTGGCCTGAATGACACCTACTGTTCTAAGCCACTGTGTGTGTACACCACGTGTCTGTCCACAGATCACAGTGCCATGCTATGGAGCATCGAGACTGGGAAGTGCCTCCTGAAGTATGTGGGTCATGCAGGATCAGGTAAAATACTGTTTTTATTTCATCCATGCTATGTGTAGTCATGAAGAAAGTGACTGGTCTAAATGATTCATAGCGAGCGTCCCAAATGTTTACTTCCGGCGCCGACAGAGATGACCGCCTCGCTTCGCGTTCCTAGGAAACTATGCAGTATTTTGTTTTTTTAGGTGTTATTTCTTACATTGTTACCCCAGGATTCATTTCTTTACGCTTGTGTGTATAAGGTAGTTGTTGTGAAATTGTTAGGTTAGATTACTTGTTAGATATTACTGCATGGTTGGAACTAGAAGCACAAGCATTTCGCTACACTTGCATTAACATCTGCTAACCATGTGTATGTGACAAATAAAATTTGATTTGAAATGGTACCCTATTTAGAATCCAAAATGGCACCCAATTCCCTATATAGTGCAATACTTTTGACCAGAGCACTATGGGGCCCTGGTAAAAAGTAGTATACTACAATTAAGAAATCATGTGACTAAACGAAATAAAAATAACTATACTATGAAACAAAGATGAATGATAGTTAAAAATAACAACTTTGGAGCACCTTAAATGAATTGTTTTGGGGAAAAAGCCAACTCGGCTCCATCATTCATTGAGTCAGATGGCTCATTCATCACAAAACCCACTGATAATGCCAACTACTTTAATTACTTTTTAATTGGCAAGAAAAGCAAATTTACGGATTATATGCCAGCAACAAACGCTGACATTACACATCCAAGTATATCTGACCAAATTATGAAAGACAAGAATTGTACTTTTGAATTTTGAAAGTCAGTGTGGGAGAGGGGATTTTTTTGTTGTTGTCTATCAACAATGACAAGCATCTTGGGGTCTGACAATCTGGATGTACATTTACTGAGGATAATAGCAGACGATATTGCCACTCCTATTTGCCACATCTTCAATTTAAGCCTACTAGAAAGTGTGTGCCCTCAGGCCTGGAGGGAAGCTAAAGTCATTCCGCTACCCAAGAATAGTAAAGCCCCCTTTACTGGCTCAAATAGCCGACCAATCAGCCTGTTACCAACACTTAGTAAACTTCTGGAAAAGATGGTGTTTGACCAGATGCAATGCTATTTCACAGGAAACAAATTGACAACAGACATTCAGCACACTTAAAGGGAAGGACCCTCAACAAGCACAGCACTTACACAAATGACTGATGATTGGCTGAGAGAAATTGATGATAAAATGATTGTGGGGACTGTCTTGTTAGACTTTAGTTAGTCAGCTTTTGACATTATTGATCATAGTCTGCTGCTGGAAACACGTATGTGTTATGGCTTTACACCCCCTGCTATAATGTGGATAAAGAGTTACTTGTCTAACAGAACACAGAGGGTGTTCTTTAATGGAAGCCTCTCAAACATAATCCAGGTAGAATCAGGAATTTCCCAGGGTAGCTGTTTAGGCCCCTTGCTTTTTTCAATCTTTACTAACGACATGCCACTGGCTTTGAGTAAGGACAGTGTGTCTATGTATGATGATGATGACTCAAAAAAAATCTAACTGTATTTGTCACATGCGCCGAATACAAGTGTAGACCTTACCGTGAAATGCTTACTTACAAGCCCTTAAACAACAGTGCCCTTAACCAACACTATACACATCAGATACTACAGCGACTGAAGTGACTGCAACGCTTAACAAAGAGCTGCAGTTAGTTTCGGAATGGGTAGCAAGGAATAAGCTAGTCCTAAATATTTCCAAAACTAAAAGCATTGTACAAATCATTCACTAAACCCTAAACCTCAACTGTGTCTTGTAATGAATAATATGGAAATTGAGCAAGTTGAGGTGACTAAACTGCTTGGAGTAACCCTGGATTGTAAACTGTCATGGTCAAAACATACTGATACAACAGTAGCTAAGATGGGTAAAAGTCTAGCCATAATAAAGCACTGCTCTGCCTTCTTAACAACACTATCAACAAGGCAGGTCCTACAGGCCCTAGTTTTGTCGCACCTAGACTAGTGTTCAGTCATGTGGTCAGGTGCCACAAAGAGGGACTTGGGAAAATTGCAGTTGGCTCAGAACAAGGCAGCACGGCTGGCCCTTAGAAGTTCACGCAGAGCTAACATTAATGACATGCATGTCAATCTCTCATGGCTCAAAGTGGAAGAGAGATTGACTTCATCATTACTTGTTTTTGTAAGAGGTGTTGACAAGCTGAATGTGCTGAGCTGTCTGTTTTTAAACTACTGGCACACAGCTCAGACACTCATGCATACCCCACAAGACATGCCACCAGAAGTCCAGAACAGACTATGGGAGGTACAAAGTTCCGCATAGAGCCATGACTACATGGAACTCTATTCCACATCAGGTAACTGATGCAAGCAGTAGAATCAGATTTTAAAAACATGAAAAAATACACCTTATGGAACAACGGGGACTGCGAAGAGACACATACAAAGGTACAGACACATGCATATGCACACATTGTGATATTGTTGTATGGTGGTATTGAACATTTTGTGTTGTGGACATGTGGTGGTGTAGGAATGTTATATGGTGTACTGTTTTATCTTTAGCTTATTCAGTACAAACATAGTTCACTGTTTTATCTGTTGTTGTATATGTAATGTGGTTACTTTGGTGTGTTTGGACCCCAGGAAGAGTAGCTGTTGCCTTGGGTATCCCAAATAAATACAAATACGGAATAGGGTGCGATTTTGGATGGGCCCAAAGTTTTATTGTGGAGGCTATTCAATAATAACTATATGAAGAAATACCTCCTATGTTTTCTCTTTCAAGTTAACTCTATCAAGTTCCATCCCACGGAACAGATGGCTCTTACAGGTAAGGACCTTTTGCTCAATGTCCACAATTGTATGAAAAACACATTTTAGTCCATTGTATGTTCAGATGCCTATTGGTTTGGAGGTGTTTGAGGCCTCTTTCTGCTCTGTACACAGCGTCTGGTGACCAGACAGCCCATATCTGGAGGTACATGGTGCAGCTGCCCACCCCACAGCCTGTAGCCGACATCAGTGTAAGCTTCTCAAAACCATATATCTTATAACCCACTGCATCTACAGATGTCTTGTTCAACATGCTGATCTCTGTGTGTGTGTGTGTGTGTGTGTGTGTGTGTGTGTGTGTGTGTGTGTGTGTGTGTGTGTGTGTCTCCGATTCCACAGCAGACGCCCTGTGACGACGACATAGACTTCTCAGATAAGGACGAGGCTGACGGGGACGGTGAGGGCCCTAACGAGTGTCCCTCCATCCGCATGGCTTCAACTACCCTCAGGAGCCACCAGGGGGTTGTCATCGCTGCAGACTGGCTGGTGGGGGGCAAGCAGGTGGTTACAGCCTCCTGGGATCGGGCTGCCAACCTGTATGATGTGGAGACCTCTGAGCTCGTCCACTCACTCACTGGTACAAACCAGCCGTTCTCTTAGGGACGGTTTCTGGGACACAGATTAAGCCGAGTTCTGGACTAAAAAGCAAGCGCAATGGAGAATATCTATTGAAAATGCTCTTTAGTCCAGGAATAGGCTTAACATGTCTATGGGAAACCACCCCTTAATGTGTGGTTTAAGTGTCTGTAGAGTAATCATTAGATGTAGGTTGTTTGCTGGCATTTTATGTCTGCCATTGAGCCTCTGATCACTTTTCAATCATAATCAATGTTCCCTTAAGAGTTCTCTGCAGCAGTTCTTTGCTCTGCCGTATGTCTCTACCTCACCTCTGTGCGTGTGTGCGTGTGCGCGTGCAGGCCACGACCAGGAGCTGACCCATTGTTGCACCCACCCCACTCAGCGTCTGGTGGTCACCTCATCCAGAGACACCACCTTCCGTCTGTGGGACTTCAGAGACCCCTCCATCCACTCTGTCAACGTGTTCCAGGGACACACCGAGTGAGTTGCACACACACACCACCTTCCGCCTGTTGGACCTCAGAGATCCCTCATCCACTCTTTCAGTCTGTCACTAGCACCCCTACAAAATTCATGCAGAAAGCATCTCGCCACCCATATGAATGACATTAATTAGACATTAATTTGCAGTCATTATCAATGTGTCTGTTTAGATTACAGGGGGTTGATTTGGTCTGCCAACAGTAGCGGATGAGGGCACAGCTAATCAGCCATTAGTATCCAGAACAAATGATACCGCGATACATGAGTCAGTCAAGTGGATGAAGTAGCTGGTGACCTTCAGGCCTCAAATATTCCCACCAAGACAGCATCTGTGTGTTGTAGTAAATATCTAGGTATTCCTTTCATACTGAAAATCTACTGTATCTAGGGTTGCAAAGCTACTGGAAATGTACCAAAGTTACCAGATGCTTCTGTAATTTGGGTAATTAACAGGTAATTGATGGCAATCTATGGTAACTTTAGTAATCTGTATCCATATTGTTCATGAGTTTCTAGAAGATTGACCATATGGTCCAAGAGAAAACAGCCTAATTAATGAAAAAAGCATCTAATCAACAATGGCATTATTTTCAATTAACTCTGCAACTCTTCCAACTATTGACTTTTCTTCGCAACTGCCTCCAGTTTGGCGCCAAAATATTGACAACAAATACATACTGACATAGTAAAATAAATGTAAAAGAAAGATATTTCATGCTGAAACTGCTGAAACCCTTGCCTATATATAACCCTTGCCTAGTTAAATAAAAAATATTAAACACCAATGATATTCACTAAGTTGGTTTATATTTAGGATAATGTTTTACAGCTTTGTCATTCATTTTTTAAATCATTTTATTTAATTATTTCATATATTTAAATGTGATAAGGCCACACAAAGGGTCAGATATAATTAGACACCTATGATAATCTGAATTACCCAAAAGGGCCACTAGATGTCTTGTTGTAAATTACATAAAGTCCTTGAAAGTTACCAAAATTTTGTTAGTTTATTGGTAAACTTAGAAAGTTTCTGCTAATATACAGTGGGGAGAACAAGTGTTTGACACACTGCTGATTTTGCAGGTTTTCCTTCTTGCAAAGCATGTAGAGGTCTGTAATTTTTATCATAGGTACACTTCAACTGTGAGAGATGGAATCTAAAACAAAAATCCAGAAAATCACATTGTATGATTTTTAAGTAATTAAGTTGCATTTTATTGTATGACATAAGTATTTGTTCACCTACCAACCAGTAAGAATTCCGGCTCTCACAGACCTGTTAGTTTTTCTTCACAGAGAGCTGTGAGGTGAGATCTTGCATGGAGCCCCAGACCGAGGGTGATTGACAGTCATCTTGAACTTCTTCCATTTTCTAATAATTGCGCCAACACTTGTTGCCTTCTCAGCAAGTTGCTTGCCTATTGTCCTGTAGCCCATCCCAGCCTTGTGCAGGTCTACAATTTTATCCCTGATGTCCTTGCACAGCTCTCTGTGAAGAAAACTAACAGGTCTGTGAGAGCCGGAATTCTTACTGGTTGGTAGGTGAACAAATACTTATGTCATACAATAAAATGCAACTTAATTACTTAAAAATCATACAATGTGATTTTCTGGATTTTTGTTTTAGATTCCATCTCTCACAGTTGAAGTGTACCTATGATAAAAATTACAGACCTCTACATGCTTTGTAAGTAGGAAAACCTGCAAAATCGGCAGTGTATCAAATACTTGTTCTCCCCACTGTACCTTCCCTTTGCAACCCTAGCTAACTGTAATACTATTAAGTGTCAACATTTCCTAGGATATTAGTTGTCAGAGTTCCCTCACTAGGACAACATCAGTGTGTGGTTGATTCAGTCAACTTCAATCTCATTCATTTCATAAAGCCCTTTTAACGTCAACAGTTCTCACTAAGTGCTTTCCAGTAATCTGGCCTAAGCCCCAAAGAGCAAGGAAAGCACGTGAATGACTGTTTTGAATGACTCTCTTCCGCCATGTCATGCGTCTCCAGCACGGTGACATCAGCAGTGTTCACTGTGGGGGACAATGTGGTGTCTGGGAGTGACGATCGCACCGTCAAGGTCTGGGACCTCAAGAACATGAGGTCACCCATAGCAACAATCCGCACAGACTCTGCAGTCAATAGGTGAGAGCGAGGACTTTCAAATTAAGATAGTAGGCAAGTATTGGTTTGAACCTGTCAAGACTGGTATTTAAGAATTCATATTATATTTTTTAACCCCTTTCAGGATGAGCATGTCGGTGAGCCAAATAATCTAAATATGTCACTGGGAATTTTGTTTTTAGAAGGTTCAATAAAAATGTGTGTTTTTTTACTGTACTTTGAACTACTTCTTACAGGATAAGCGTGTCGGTGAGTCAAAGAATCATTGCTCTTCCTCACGACAATCGACAAGTTCGGCTGTTTGACATGTCAGGAGTGCGGCTGGCTCGACTCCCACACAGCAACAGACAGGTAACCAGCACCAACACACAGAGGCAGCAAATACATAGTATTTTTCATCTAGTATATTTCCAGTGTAATCTGCATCTGTAGTGGTTTTACTGATCTATAGATTGGGCTGGATATTTATATCATGGCACATAAGTCAGGATCATATTCATTAGTTTACAACGTAGCAAAATCTTTTGCACCATAACCAAAAATGTTGACAAAAAAACAAGCAGATTTTATTGGACAACTACAAAGTAGGATCAAGTAGTTAGCCAGCTAACTTTAAAAAACACATTTTTTACTTGAAATTAGTTTGGTCTAATTGACTCAACAACCCAAAACATTAGGAACAACTGCTCTTTCCATGACAGATTGACCAGGTGAATCCAGGTGAAAGCTATGATCCCTTATTGATGTCACTTGTTAAATCCACTTCAGTGTAGATGAAGGGGAGGAGACAGGTTAAAGAAGGATTTTTAAGCCTTAAGACATGGATTGTGTATGTGTGCCATTGAGGGTGAATGGGCAAGACAAAATATTTAACTGCTTTTGAACGGAGAATGGTAGTAAGTGCCAGGTACACTGGTTTGAGTGTGTCAAGAACTGCAACACTGCTGGGTTTTACACACTCAACAGTTTCTCGGGTGTGTCAAGAATGGTTCACCACCCAAAGGACATCCAGCCAACATGACACAACTGTGGGAAGAATTGGAGTCCGCATGGGCCCGCATCCCTGTGGAACGCTTTCGAACACCTTGTGGAGTCCATGCCCCAACGAATTGAGGCTGAGGCGCCCCCCAAAAAAGGGGTGTGCAACTCAATATTAGGGAGGTGTTCCTAATGTTTTGTACACTGTGTGTATATACAGTACCAGTCAGAAGTTTTGACGCACCTACTCATTCCAGGGTTTTTCTTTATTTTTACTATTTTCAACATTGTAGAATATAGTGAAGACATCAAACTTTGAAATAACACATGGAATCATGTAGTAACCAAAAAAGTGTTAAACAAATCAAACATTTTATATTCGAGATTCTTCAAAGTAGCCACCCTTTGTCTTGATGACAGCTTTGCACACTCTTGGCGTTCTCTCAACCAGCTTCATGAGGATGTCACCTGGAATGGATTTCTATTAACAGGTGTGCCTTGTTAATTTGTGGAATTTCTTTCCTCCTTAATGCATTTGAGCCAATCAGTTGTGTTGTGACAAGGTAGGGTTGGTATACAGAAGATATATTTACCTATTTGGTAAAAGACCAAGTCCATATTATGGCAAGAACAGCTCTAATAAGCAAAGATAAATGACAGTCCATCATTACTTTAAGACATGAAGGTCAGTCAATGCGGAAAATGTAAAGAACTTTTGCGCAGTAGCAAAAACAATTAAGTGCTATGATGAAACTGGCTCTCATGAGGACCACCACAGGAAAGGAAGACCCAGAGTTACCTCTGATGCAGAGGATAAGTTCATTGGAGCCTCAGAAATTGCAGCCCAAATAAATGCTTCAGAGTTCAAGTAACAGACACTTCTCAACATCAACTGTTCAGAGGAGACTGCGTGAATCAGGCCTTCATGATTAAATTGCTGCAAAGAAACTACTACTAAAGGACACCAATAATAAGAAGAGACTTGCTTGGGCCAAGAAACATGAGCAATGGAGATTAGACTGGTGGAAAATCTGTCCTTTTGGTCTGAGTCCAAATTTGAGGTAGAGACGCGGAGTAGGTGAACAGATGATCTCCGCATGTGTGGTTCCCACCGTGATGCATGGAGGAGGTGTTTTGCTGTGGGGGTGCTTTGTTGGTGACACTGTCTGTGATTTATTTAGAATTAATTTGTGTTCATCTGACGGCCCCAGCCTCGAACTTAGGCCCTATGTGTAGTTAATTGACCCCCTCTGCCCATTCATCGCCATTTTACCTGTTATTGTCTTGGCTGATTAGCTGCTGTTGTCTTACCCGTTGTTGTCTTAGATAGCTCTCCCAATCAACACCTGTGATTGCTTTATGCCTCGCTTTATGTCTCTCTCAAATGTCAATATGCCTTGTATGTATATTGTTGTTTAGGATAGTTATCATTGTTTTTAGTTTACTACGGAGCCCCTAGTCCCACTCAACATGCCTCAGATACCTCCTTTGTCCCACCTCCCACACATGCGGTGACCTCACCCAGCATAACTAGTACGTCCAGAGATGCAACCTCTCTTATCGTCACAAAATGCCTGGGTTTTCCTCCACTGTACCCGCACCCCACCATACCCGTCTGTACATTATGCCCTGAATCTGTTCTACCACGCCCAGAAATCTGCTCCTTTTATTCTTTGTCCCCAACGCACTAGATGACCAGTTTTGATAGCCTTTAGCCGTACCCTCATCCTACTCCTCCTCTGTTCCTCGGGGGATGTGGAGGTTAACCCAGGCCCTGCGTGTCCCCAGGCACTCTCATTTATTGACTTCTGTAACTGAAAAAGCCTTGGTTTCATGCATGTTAACATCAGAAGCCTCCTCCCTAGGTTTGTTTTATTCACTGCTATAGCACACACCGCCAACCCTTATGTCCTTGCCGTGTCTGAATCCTGGCTTAGGAAGGCCACCAAAAATTCTGAGATTTCCGTCCCCAACTACAACATTTTCAGTCAAGATAGAACTGCCAAAGCGGGAGGAGTTGCAATCAACTGCAGAGATAGCTTGCAAAGTTCTGTCATACTTTCCAGGTCTATGCCCAAACAGTTTGAGCTTCTAATTTTAAAAATGAATCTCTCCAGAAATAAAAGTCACTCACTGTTGCCGCCTGTTATAGACCCCCCTCAGCTCCCAGCTGTGCCCTGGACACCATATGTGAATTGATTGCCATCATCTATCTTCAGAGTTCGTTCTTTTAGGTGACCTAAACTGGGATATGCTTAACACCCCGGCAGTCCTGCAATCTAAGATAGATGCCCTCAATCTCACATAAATGATCAAGGAACCAACCAGGTACAACCCTAAATCTGTAAACATGGGCACCCTCATGGATATTATCCTGACCAACTTGCCCTCCAAATACACCTCTGCTGTTTTCAATCAGAATCTCAGCGATCACTGCCTCATTGCCTGCATCCGCTATGGGTCCGCGGTTAAACGACCACCCCTCATCACTGTCAAACGCTCCCTAAAACACTTCTGTGAGCAGGCCTTTCTAATCGACCTGGCCTGGGTATCCTGGAAGGATATTGACCTCATCCCGTCAGTCAAGGATGCCTGGCCATCTTTAAAAGTAATTTCCTCACCATCTTAAATAAGCATGCCCCTTTCAAAAAATGGAGAACTAAGAACAGATATAGCCCTTGGTTCACTCCAGACCTGACTGCCCTCGACCAGCACAAAAACATCCTGTGGCTGACTGCAATGGCATCGAATATTCCCCGTGATATGCAACTGTTCAGGGAAGTCGGGAACCAATACACGCAGTCAGTCAGGAAAGCAAAGGCTAGCTTTTTCAAACAGAAATTTGCATCCTGTAGCTCGACCTCCAAAAAGTTTTGGGACACTGTAAAGTCCATGGAGAACAAGAGCATCTCCTCCCAGCTGCCCACTGCTCTGAGGCTAGGTAACACGGTCACCACCGATAAATCCACGATAATCGAGAATTTCAATAAGCATTTCTCTACGGCTAGCCATGCTTTCCATCTGGCTACCACAACCCCGGCCAACAGCTCCGCAACTACTTGCCCAAGCCTCCCCAGCTTCTCCTTCACCCAAATCCAGATAGCAGATGTTCTGAAAGATCTGCAAAACCTGGATCCGTACAAATCAGCTAGGCTAGACAATCTGGACCCTCTCTTTCTAAAATTATCCACCGCCATTGTTGCAACCCCTATTACCAGTCTGTTCAACCTCTCTTTCGTATCGTCCAAGATCCCTAAAGATTGGAACGCTGCCGCGGTCATCCCCCTCTTCAAAGGGGATGACACTCTAGACCCAAACTGTTATAGACCTATATCCATCCTGCCCTGTCTTTCTAAAGTCTTCGAAAGCCAAGTTAATAAACAGATCACTAACCATTTCAAATCCCACCGTACCTTCTCCGCTGTGCAATCCAGTTTCCGAGCTGGTCACGGGTGCACCACAGCCACGCTCAAGGTACTAACGATATCATAACCGCCATTGTTTAAAGATTGTACTGTGCAGCTGTCTTCATTGACCTGGCCAAGGCTTTCAACTCTCTCAATCACTGTATTCTTATCGGCAGACTCCACAGCCTTGGTTTCTCAAATGACTGCCTCCCTGGTTCACCAACTACTTCTCAGATAGAGTTCAGTGTGTCAAATCGGAGGGCCTGTTGTCCGGACCTCTGGCAATCTCTATGGGGGTACCACAGGGTTCTATTCTTGGGCCGACTCTTTTCTCTGTATATATCAACGATGTTGCTCTTGCTGCAGGTGATTCCCTGATCCACCTCTATGCAGACAACACCATTCTGTATACATCTGGCCCTTCTTTGGACACTGTGTTAACAAACCTCCAAACAAGCTACAATGCCATGCAACACTCCTTCCGTGGCCTCCTTAAATGCTAGTAAAACTAAATGCATGCTTTTCAACCATTCGCTGCCCGCGCCCGCCCGCCCGACTAGCATCACTACTCTGGACGGTACTGACTTAGAATATGTGGACAACTACAAATACCTAGGTGTCTGGCTAGACTGTAAACTCTCCTTCCAGAGTCATATTTCCTGTAGGTTCATGCTCTACAACATCCGCAGAGTACGACCCTGCCTCACACAGGAAGCGGCGCAGGTCCTAATCCAGGCACTTGTCATCTCCCGTCTGGATTACTGCAACTCGCTGTTGGCTGGGCTCCCTGCCTGTGCCATCAAACCCCTACAACTCATCCAGAACGCCGCAGCCCGTCTGGTGTTCAACCTTCCCAAGTTCTCTCACGTCACCCCGCTCCTCCGCTCTCTCCACTGGCTTCCAGTTGAAGCTCGCATCCGCTACAAGACCATGGTGCTTGCCTACGGAGCTGTGAGGGGAACGGCACCTCCGTACCTTCAGGCTCTGATCAGGCCCTACACCCAAACAAGGGCACTGCGTTCATCCACCTCTGGCCTGCTCGCCTCCCTACCACTGAGGAAGTACAGTTCCCGCTCAGCCCAGTCAAAACTGTTCGCTGCTCTGGCACCCCAATGGTGGAACAAACTCCCTCACGACGCCAGGACAGCGGAGTCAATCACCACCTTCCGGAGACACCTGAAACCCCACCTCTTCAAGGAATACCTAGGATAGGATAAAGCAATCCTTCTGCCCCCCCCCCCCCCTTAAAAGATTTAGATGCACTATTGTAAAGTGGCTGTTCCACTGGATGTCATTAGGTGAATGCACCAATTTGTAAGTCGCTCTGGATAAGAGCGTCTGCTAAATGACGTAAATGTAAATGTAAATGTAATATTTAACATCTCCAATCCAAAATTAAATCTAGAATCGGCTTTCTGTTTCGCAACAAATCCTCCTTCACTCACGCCACGCCAAACATACCCTAGTAAAACAAACTGACTATCCTACCGATCCTCGACTTCGGTGATGACATTTACAAAATAGCCTCCAACACTCTGCTCAGCAAACTGGATGCAGTCTATCACAGTGCCATTTGTTTTGTCACCAAAGCCCCATATACCACCCACCACTGCGACCTGTATGCTCTAGTCGGCTGGCCCTCGCTAGATATTCGTCGCCAGACCCACTGGCTACAGTTCATCTATAAGTCTTTGCTAGGTAAAGCTCCGCCTTATCTCAGCTCAGTGGTCATGATAACAACACCCACCCATAGCACACGCTCCAGCAGGTATATCTCACTGGTCATCCCCAACACGTATGTGGCTGCCTTTCCTTCCAGTTCTCTGCTGCCAATAACTGGAAGGAATTGCAAAAATCGCTGAAGCTGGAGACTTATATTTCCCTTACTAAATTTAAACATCAGCTATCTGAGCAGCTAACCGATCGCTGCAGCTGTACGTAGTCCATCTGTAAATAGCCCATCCAATCTACATACCTCATTCCCATATTGTATTTATTTACTTTTTTGTTCTTTTGCACACCAGTATTTCAACTTGCACATCATCATCTGCACATCTTTCACTCCAGTGTTAATTTGCTAAATTGTTATTACTTGCTACTATGGCCTATTTATTGCCTTACCTCCTCATGCCATTTGCACATACTGTATATAGACTTTATTTTTTCTATTGTGTTATTGACTGTACGCTTATTTATTCCATGTGTAACTCTGTGTTGTTGTTTGTGTCGCACTGCTTTGCTTTATCTTGGCCAGGTCGCAGTTGTAAATGAGAACTTGTCTCAACTAGCCTACATGGTTAAATAAAAAATTAAGCATACTTAACCAGCATGGCTACCACAGCATTCTGCAGCGATACGCCATCCCATCTGGTTTGCGCTTAGTGGGACTATAATTTGTTTTTTCAACAGGACAATGACCCAACACACCTCCAGGCTGTGTAAGGGTTATTTGACTAAGAAGGAGAGTGATGGAGTGCTGTATCAGATGGCCTGGCTTCCACAATCATCAGACCTCAACCCAATTGAGATGGTTTGGGATGAGTTGGACCACAGAGTCAAGGAAAAGCAGCAAACAGGTGCTCAACATATGTGGAAACTCCTTCAAAACTGTTGGAAAAGCATTCCAGGTGATGCTGGTTGAGAGAACACCACAAGTGTGCAAAGCTGTCAAGGCAATGGGTGGCTACTTTGAAGAATCTAAAACATATTTTTATTTGTTTAAACTTTTTTGGTTACTACATGATTCCATATGTGTTATTTCATAGTTTTGATGTCTTTGCTATTATTCTACAAAGTAGAAAATAGTAAAAATAAAGAAACCCATGAATGAGTAGGTATCCAAACTTTTGACTGGTAATGTACGTTTAGCTTTCTTAATGAACCAGAAAATCGACAGTTATTTCTGGTTGTTTATCAAAGGTAACTGGCTAATTCATTGATCCTGCTTTGTAGTACAGTATACCATTTAGTGTACTAATGTGGCTGTTGCTTCACAGGGCCACCGGCGCATGGTGTGCTGCTCAGCCTGGTGTGAAGACAACTCCTCCTGTAACCTGTTCAGCTGTGGCTTTGACAGGCAGGCCATTGGATGGAACATCAACATCCCAGCTCTGCTGCAGGAGAAGTGAGCCCAGCCCAGACAGGTTTGTTTTCCCCCTCACTTACTATCTTATGTACTTCAGGACTAGGCCTAATCTGTGCCTGCGAAACCGCCTCTGTGTTATTTGCAACTGTATATATTTATATATATATTTTTTTTACATTACTTCTTTTTTCTATACATATCTCAAAGGGGGATGTGATTTACAAAATGTAAATGTCATCGTATTGTTTTCTTGTGTGTCAGCCCTGAGCCATCCGCCTGGCCCATCTGCTCACTGAACCCCATGTTAAGAGCTGATCCCTGGTCAGTTCAGTTAGATGTCACCACCCTCAGGCAGGGAGGGGAGAAGATCGATCGAGGACCACTCTCTCTCTGTGTCAAGTATTCATGTTCTTCTCACACTCCAAATGTGGTCAGTCTGGTCTGCATAGTTTGAATATACATACCGTACTACATACATGTGTGATGGTGTGTGGTGGTTTTCAAACTTGCCCATGTATGTACAGAAAATGTAAAAGACTACTCTCTGCTTTGTTGTTGGGCTTGTTTTGATCAGTTTATTCATGACTTTCCTTCTGATGATCAATAGCACTGACATAAAGAAGGTACGGGGGGATATTGTAGTCACCCTAATTTTCAGTTCAGAATAGGTCAGGCACCTTGTTGATGGTGTAGCCTCGTTGATAATGAGCAGCGTTTCATGGAGACTTGTGTTAGTACTGAAATGCCACACATCTACTTTCGAATCCACCTCAACCGCTCAGAAGTACAGCTAGCCAAGCTACTGCATATCTCTGTGCCATTTCGGCAGAGCCATACTTTGACCATCTATTGGTGATCAACTGAGCACTGAATAAGGAACATGCAGAGCTGCTAAGGTACAGTGTTCAAGTGGCTCTGTCATGCACCTTTTATAACCAATAGCTGTTACAATTGTATTTGTTGTTAAAAACTGTTTTAGCCAAAATACCATTGCAGCTTTTGTACAGACTTGACAGAATCCTACTCTTGAGTCCTAGACAGTATGTTGTACCAGTGGATTAAATTGTGTAAACACCTCATGTTTAGAGGTTGAGGTTGATCGTCTTCACCATTTTAATAGGCACTTCATTCAGGTTGAGGTTGATCGTCTTCACCGTTTTAATAGGCACTTCATTCATGTTGAGGTTGATCGTCTTCACCGTTTTAATAGGCACTTCATTCATGTTGAGGTTGATCGTCTTCACCGTTTTAATAGGCACTTCATTCAGGTTGAGGTTGATCGTCTTCACCGTTTTAATAGGCACTTCATTCAGGTTGAGGTTGATCGTCTTCACCGTTTTAATAGGCACTTCATTCAGGTTGAGGTTGATCGTCTTCACCGTTTTAATAGGCACTTCATTCATGTTGAGGTTGATCGTCTTCACCGTTTTAATAGGCACTTCATTCATGTTGAGGTTGATCGTCTTCACCGTTTTAATAGGCACTTCATTCAGGTTGAGGTTGATCGTCTTCACCGTTTTAATAGGCACTTCATTCAGGTTGAGGTTGATCGTCTTCACCATTTTAATAGGCACTTCATTCATGTGTAATAATCATAAATGAGTCTTAGAAAGTAAGACGTCATGAAATTGCTTTAGAGTTTACAAACAATAATATGTGAAGTGTTTCTTAGAATTAGTCAGTATTGAACCTGTTACAGGGATATACAGGTCAGTAATTTGTTACCACGTGGTACTTCCTTGCGTAAGTGGGATCTCTAAGAGCGTTCTAATGCAATAGCTCTAACATGCTTGGTGTGCTCAGTGATCATGGCGTTAATTTCTGCATAGAAAACTAAAAGAAGAAGAGATTATTAAATGTTTGAGGTAAGTGTGATGTCATAAAGTAGCTGTGTCTGTTTTTTAGAGAAAGAGAATCAATGTTGAACTTAAACATTTTGAGTGTAATTGTCTGTGAGAGTCACTTGGCAGGCAGCACAGTTGACTTGGTTTCATTCCTGCACTTACGCAGACTAATTATACAAAATTATGTATCTATCTCATGAGAAAAGCCAGCTTTATTGCAGTCGTAAATGCTTCTGTAGAGACTTGGATATGCTTTGTGTTTTGCCAACTTGTAACAACATATTGACTATTGATATTTATACAAGAAGTCACGTTGAACATCTTTTATCCCATTATGGAATCGTTATTGTGACAAAATAAAGTGGTTCCAGGTGTAGGCCCACGGTTCTAAGTGAGCGTAATTTTCCTTCCACAATAAATTTCACATCTGGAGAAAATTAAATGTAATCATCTCAATTCAAAGTGGCCTATTTGGCTTAATGGTGTATTCCTGCTGCATATTTTATTATCCTTTTAACTTTGAGGTGATCTTTTCATTTCCACTAGTTCTTCATCCTGTGCAGTTAAAATCAGTTGGATCTCTTTGGTTTCATTGGCTGAAGTATTGTTGTTTTAATCTATAGTGGTTTGCATGTAGTCTTTCTCATGTATCGTTTACATCAGGGATGTCTTAAAGGTTACTCCTAGCCTGGTCCCACGTCCGTTTG
This sequence comes from Salvelinus fontinalis, assembly GCF_029448725.1. Taxonomy (NCBI): domain Eukaryota; kingdom Metazoa; phylum Chordata; class Actinopteri; order Salmoniformes; family Salmonidae; genus Salvelinus; species Salvelinus fontinalis. The sequence goes on along the minus strand of NC_074690.1, from coordinate 24,251,076 downwards.
TGCTCTTACCAACTCCATTGGTCATTGTCAAGCCAAACATGACACTACTGTAAGTGACAAGGAGTTGACATGATGGCACAAACAGATTGGCACTGAAAATAGGCTACTGTAGATGTGGTTGTGCAGTTCTATGCATTACTAATACCACATGATGTAGTACTAGAGGCATTGATTAAGTGACTATGGTAATCTGTTACATGGGTTGATATAATAAGAGATGTCTCTTGGACCGTAGCTGTCCAGGATTGTCATCCGTGATTTAAGTGAAACAAATTTGTTTGAAATATCAAAGATGTATGGCCTGTGAATGTGAAGTCTAGCCTGGTGCCAGATCTGTTTGTGCGCTTGCCAACTTCATTGCTCGTTTGGCATGACAATGAATGAAAAGGAGTTGGCATGGTAGCACAAACAGACTGGCTGACCTCCTGAGCCACCATGCATAGCTAGTTGACCATGTTTATCATCACTTTCTTCATGAATTTATTTACATTTCAGTCTCATGGTTTTCTCAGCTGGTCATGTACATGTGGTCCTGTGTTCATTTCAATGGAGTACAGGGCTTGCTTGTTTCCCAAATGGCACCCTATTCCGTATGTAATGCGTTACAAAGGGAATAAGGTGCAATTTGAGACGCATACCCTCAGTACATCATACAAACTTAGCAGTAGAAATAAACAGTGTAAAAGCTTTAGTAAAACTTTCGTTACCTACCTAATGATATTTTATGTGGTAAAATTGGTTCATTTTAACAAGAGCTCCACTAGTACACATCTCATAACATGAAACAGTTTAGCTGTGTGTGTGTGTGTGTGTGTGTGTGCTTGCGTGCGTGCGTGCGCGCGCATGGTGGCTATTCATAAGTAACAGCAGCTTGTGAAATAAAATAAAATGTTGTGCCGTTTCATTCCCTCAGAATTGTGTCCTTTTCTTTGTGTCGTAGTTCAGCCTTGCTTCGAGTCTTGCAAGGCTGACCATTACTTTGGTGCCGTGATATGAGGATAGTGTTAAATGAATTGTTCAGTCTTTTATCACCCAGTTGTCAGAAAACAGGCAAAGACCAATTAGATTATTCTAAAATTGCCAATTGACTCACTTTGATAAAAATATAAATTACTCTTACATTTGTTATTCAATGATCTAGATAGAAAGTACTTCTGCATTACTATTAGCATTCAATCATTTTAGTCTGTGAGATGGTGTCTGTTTTGTGTGGAAATAAATATCAAGCAATACGATTGCTTGTGGAAAGAGGAAATACATGAATATAACGTTTAATGCACTATGTGTTTATAGGTGTATGGGTGCAATTGTAACAGGGAAAATACTAACGAGAGTAAATTACTGTCAAAACTGTCTGTCCGCAAAAAAACTATTTTAATACTGTTATACTCTCAGAACGTGCAATGTTCTCTTTGAGCCACTAGATGTCCCTGCTCTCTTGTTTCTCAGGGCCAGATTCACATTCTGTAGCTTACTTGCTCCCCAGTACTACAATGATAATTTCTCCAAAGATTACAAAGAAATACTTTGTAATACTGAATGTTTGAAAGGGTAAATGGTATTCAATGCAAGGAGACTACAAAAGGGGAGCTTAAGTGAGTAACTCAACAGGTGTAGGTGAAGGATTGCTAAAAGGGAAACAGGTTTATCTTTGGGCTACTGTATTGTTACTGTATATGACTGCACAGTGGAGGAAATAGAAGTGGAGGGGTATGTATACTACAAAGCAGGATCAAGGAGTTAGCCAGCTAATTTACTTAAATATTCTGAAATAACTTGTAATTTTACCATATTTTTCTCCGCAATTTCGTGATGGGGCGGCAGGTAGCCTAGCGTTGGACTATTAACCGAAAGGTTGCTAGATCGAATCCCCGAGCTGACAAGGTAAAAATCAGCCGTTCTGCCCCTGAACAAGGCAGTTAACCCACTTTTCTTAGGCCATCATTGAAAATAAGATTTCTTTCTTAACTGACTTGCCTAGTTAAATAAAGGTAAAATATATATATATATTTAAATATCCACTTACGATCTTGTCTCATTGCTGCAACTCACCAACTGGCTCGGGAGAGGCCAAACACACTACTCGCTTTTCTATCTGGTACAAGAAAAACCCTCGGATACGTAAAAGCCTATTGCAGAGATCTCGCCCCCAGGGTGGTCTAGCACTTCCAAACGTTCAATATTATTATTGGGCAGCTAATATAATAATCATTATAGATTGATGACAGAAATTCCTCATGTTGCAGGCCATAAATGGTTGACCTTAGGATGAAATCTATATGACCCCACCTCATTAGCTGCCTTACTCTACTCAAAACTAGCCGGGCTAGTTTGTGAAACATTCTCAAAAAATCAGGAAATGGTTAAGGCGATCGTTTGCTCTCAGTGAATTTTCAACTTCTGCCCCGTTATTAAACAACCATACATTCTCTCCACCATTAGTAGACAGGGCGTTTCATATCTGGCCTGGAAAAGGGATCTCCTCACTGAACAATTTGTACATTGATATGAATTTTGCATCTTTTCAACAGGTAGTAAAAAAGTTCAATATTCCCAGATCCCATTTCTTTAGGTTAGGTACTGCGTAGTTTTGTATCTTCACACTCTAGTCACTTCCCATCACATCTACACATCCCTTCTAGACTGTTTTTAAAGTGAATCCTTATATCAAAGGGAGCATAGGTTTTGTCTATATGTTATTACATTTGCACAATCTGAAGTCCCTGGACTCTCTTAAGAACCAATGGGAAGAGGATATAGGTGAACAACAGAGTATGCTTCAGAGAATACATTTGTAATCTAAGACATGCTGTAATTCATTTTAAAATAGTTAATCGCCCAAATTGGTCAAAGGAAAAATTATCCAAGAAATAGATCCCACATGTGACTGATGTAAGCAGGCTCCTGATAATTTATTGCACATATTTTGGACATTCCTGAAATTATGCCCAGCCCTATGGGGCTCCTGGTCACGTCTGGCTGTGACACAGCCTGGGATCAAACCCCAGGCTCTAGTGGCACCTCAGCACTGCAATGCAGTGCCTTAGACCGCTGCGCCACTCAGAAAAGCTTGACATTGGCATGGCCTAATTGACTCAACAATCAAAAACACACATAGAACTTTAGCTTTCTTATTGAATCAGAATATCAATAGTTATTTCTGGTTGTTTCTCGAAGTTAGCTAGCTAACTCATTGATCCTGTTTTATAGTATACCCTTCAGGACTACATATTCGTTATGGTTAAGTCAGAGTGCACATAAGCAATCCAGACAATTTTCTCTAGCCAAATTCCCTCACACTCACGACATACATATGTTTCAAGTTTCTATGTTTATTTGTCATGTACACAGGATACAACAGGTGTAAACAGTACAGTGAAATGCTTACTCGCAAAGCTCTTTTGCAACAATGCACTATTCAATCAAGATGAGATAAATAATATAAAGTGTCTATGTGCACTTACAGTGCCTTCGGAAAGTATTCAGACTCCTTGACTTTTTCCACGTTTTGTTATGTTACAGCCTTTTTTTTCTCATCAATCTACACACAATACCCCATAATGACAAAGCAAAAACAGGTTTTTAGAAATGTTTTCACAAATGTGTGTATATATATAAAAACGGATTACATTTACATACAGTACCAGTTAAAAGTTTGGACACCTACTCATTCCACAGTTTTTCTTATTTTTTTTTCTATTTGCTACATTGTAAAATAATAGTGAAGACATCAAAACTATGAAATAACACATAGAATCATGTAGTAACTGAAAAAGTGTTAATCCTGGCTGCATTTCACATCCGTCCTTGATTGGGAGTCCCATAGGGCGGCACGCAATTGGCCCTGCGTGGTCCGGGTTTGGCTGGGGTAGGCCGTCAGTGTAAATAAGAATTTGTTCTTAACTGACTTGCCTAGTTAAATAAAAATAAACAAATCCAAATATATTTTATATTTGAGATTCTTCAAAGTAGCCACATTTGCCTTGATGACAGCTTTGCAACCTGCTTCACGAGGTAGTCACCTGGAATGCATTTCAATTAACAGGTGTGTTTTGTTAAGTTAATTTGTGGAATTTCTTTCCTTAATGCGTTTGAGCCAATCAGTTGTGTTGTGACAAGGTAGGGTTGGTATACAGAAGATAGCCCTATTTGGTAAAAGACGAAGTCCATATTATGGCAAGAACAGCTCAAATAAACAAAGAGAAACAACAGTCCATCATTACTTAAAGACATGAGGTCAGTCAATGCGGAAAATTTTAAGAACTTTGAAAGTTTCTTCAAGCGCTGTGATGAAACTGGCCGTCATGAGGACCGCCACAGGAAAGGAAGACCCAGAGTTACCTCTGCTGCAGAGGATAAGTTCATTAGAGTTACCAGCCTCAGAAATTGCTTCACAGAGTTCAAATAACGGACACATCTCAACAACAACTGTTCAGAGGAGACTGCGTGAATCAGGCCTTCATAGTCAAATTGCTACAAAGAAACCACTACTAAAGGACACCAATAATAAGAAGAGACTTGCTTGGGCCAAGAAACACGAGCAATGTACATTAGACCGGTGGAAATCTGTCATTTTGGTCTGATGAGTCCAAATTTGAGATTTTTTGTTCCAACCGCCGTGTCGTTGTGAGACGCAGAGTAGGTGAACAGATGATCTCTGCATGTGTGGTTCCCACAGTGAAGCATGGAGGAGGAGGTGTGATGGCGTGGGGTAATATTGGTTTTCATTTTGTGATGTCATTAAAAACTGTATGGATGAAATACTGTAACTTGGAAAGTATATCCCCTTTACCTGTCAAGTTTCCATCCAATACGTTGTGCATATAATATGACAAATTATGAAAGTATTTTTGTTAAGATATACATGTCATTTTAGGAGGTATAAGATAATCTTTCTCCTATAAACTGTGTATAAGTAAGTAGCCACGCCCCAAGTGAGGTCAGAGAGCATGTCAGACTGATGGAGACATCCCCTTTGGCCAGAGTGCCCAAAAAGCCTCGGTAACGAAATTAACATTAGACCACAAAAGTGTGGAGCGGTAGCTACATGTTTGAAATGGTTGGAACTTTGAACCTCAACACGAGGTGAAAAAATAAACTCACCTTCCTTTAGACCAGAGAGACGAAGAGCTGCAGCTCAAAGTGGTCTGAATCCTGAATAATCAACACGAGGAGGAAGAAGCGACAATCTCCCCTCTCAGACAATCATTGGTACAAATGATTAGCTGAACTCTTCAAACCATCCCATCCTACTATGAGTCTCAAATCACCATACGCTACTCTCATACCCCCACTGGAACCATCGGCACGGCTGGCTTATCTTCAAATAAGCAGCTTCAGAAGTGAATGGAAGAGTGAACTTTGTAGTTCTGTTCAGGACTACATGACAAAGACACCCATACGTAAATACATTCATGATTTCTTATTCCAAACGAGCGGCGATTCGTATGCAAACTATATGATTAATGTGAGAATGTGTATTTTTGTCTCTATCTCCCTCTCCATGTCGTGGAGGTGTCAAAACCCCCACACCAGTGCCTTCCTCCCCTTTGCGGGTGAGAGAAGGTCTGGTTATTGTCAGCCATTGCCAATCTGATCTGATCCATTGTGATCCTCACAGGACAGTCATGACACTTGGCACACCTGTATTTGGGGAGTTTCTCACATTCTTCTCTGCAGATCCTCTCAAGCTCTGTCAGGTTGGATGGGGAGCGTCGCTGCACAGCTATTTTCAGGTCTCTCCAGAGATGTTTGATGGGGTTCAAGTCCGGGCTCTGGCTGGGCCACTCAATTCAGAGACTTGTCCCGAAACCACTCCTTCGTTGTCTTGGCTGTGTGCTTAGGGTCGTTGTCCTGTTGGAAGGTGAACCTTCGCCCCAGTCTGAGGACCTGGGGGCTCTGGAGCAGGTTTTCATCAAGGATCTCTCTGTACTTTGCTCCATTCATCTTTGCCTCGATCCTGACTAGTCTCCATGTCCCTGCCACTGAAAAACACCCCCACAGCATGATGCTGCCACCACCAATCTTCACCATAGGGATGGTGCCAGGTTTCCTCCAGACATGACGCTTGGTATTCAGGCCAAAGAGTTCAATCTTGGTTTCATCAGAACAGAGAATCTTGTTTTTGAGTCTTTAGGTGCCTTTTGGCAAACTCCAAGCGGGCTGTCATGTGCCTTTTACTGAGGATTGGCTTCCGTCAAGCCACTCTACCATAAAGGCTTGATTGGTGGAGTGCTGCAGAGATGGTTGTCCTTCTGGAAGGTTCTCCCATCTCCACAGAGGAACTCTAGAGCTCTGTCAGGTTGACCATTGGGTTCTTGGTCACCTCCCTGACCAAGGCCCTTCTCCCCCAATTGCTCAGTTTGGCCGGGTGGCCAGTTCCAGGAAGAGTCTTGGTGGTTCCAAACTTCTTTCATTTAAGAATGATGGAGGCCACTGTGTTCTTGGGGACCTTCAATGCTGCAGAAATGTTTTGGTGCCCTTTCCCAGATCTGTACCTCGACACAATCCTGTCTCGGGGGTCTACGGACAACTCCTTCGACCTCATGACTTGGTTTTTGCTCTGACATGCACTGTCAACTGTGGGACCTTATATAGACATGTGTGTGCCTTTTCGAAATCATGTTCAATCAATTAAATTTACCACAGGTGGACTCCAATCAAGTTGTAGAAACAGGATGCACCTGAGCTCAATTTCGAATCTCATAGCAAAGGGTCTGAATACTTATGTAAATAAGGTATTTCTGTTTCTATTTTTCATAAATTTTCAACAATTTCTAAAACCTGTTTTTGCCTTGTCATTATGGGTTATTGTCTGTAGATTGCTGAGGATTTTTATTTATTTAAATCATTTTAGAATAAGGCTGTAACGTAATAAAATGTGGAAAAAGTCAAAGGGTCTGAATACTTTCCCGAAAGCACTATGTGCTGTTCCTATCGTGGTGACATTCTATTTTACAACCTCTTAGTTACCATGATTGGAACAGCTTGTGTGTGTGTGTCTGAGTCTGCGGTGTGTGTGTCTGTGTGTGAGGGAATTTGGCTAAAGAAAATTCCCTGGACTGCTTCTTCTAGAAGAACCCCTCACACCCTGCTCTGGAAATGCTCCTGTTCTGGTGGTTTCCTGTTCCAGATGCCCAGACCTGCCTCCTGCAGCGAGACGACAAACTTCTGCCTGGCTCTCTGGTAGGCGCCTGCTGCCATCTTAGCTCCACAGTACGTCTTCATGGCCTCCTCCATTGTCTTCCGACAGGTGTCGTCATTCCTAGGCGACACTCGTCCCTCAACCGACCGTGCAGACAGAGTCGTTGTGCTATCTGACATAAGAAATAGGGACTCCTCTACATCCAATACTCCTCCTGGACTGCTAAGCTGAGTAGATGGAGACAGTAAGAAAGGGTTAATAAAATACACCACCCAGACAGAATAAAACCTAATGAGCCAACATAAACTGCAAACTTCAACAGCTGGGCTATCTCTTCCATTTAAATTTCACCAAACAAATTAACATTCTGTGGACTTTGCTTTATATTCCCCATTGCTCTGTCTCTCTCCCTCTCTACAAAAACATATTTAATGGACTACAGCCAGGATGGATTTTTAGATGACTGTGTTTATTCTTGCATGTGATACTGAGTGCAGGAAGCCTTTTCTGTGGGAAGCTACTCAAATGCTTTTCTAAATAATTATGACTCTGTAATGTCATCAAAATTTAACCGCTGCCATTTGGAACAGTGGAACGCGCTGCCACATACATATTTAATTTCACGATGGAAATGAAACTGTACTTTAAAAACATTGTCATAATAATTAGCATTAGATGGACACAGAAAGATGGATCACATCTGCATTTTAATGAAGATTGGTCTTTTCTACTATCTGCAGTAAGCAAATAATTTGTTATTACCTTTATCCAATACATACTGTACAGTAGAGCTGCTGCTTGCAGCAAAATGGATGTCTCAAACTGCCCTAGTAGTCTACTATGCAGGGAATAGGGTGCCAATTGGGATGCAATCTACAGCTTCCCTATGCGTAACTAACCTGGTGGTGTAGTCTCTCCCAGCGAGTGAAGAAGGATCTCTTGCAGAGTCTGGATGGTGTCCCTGAGTCTTTCCTGCCAGTGGAGACATCCACCACCTCCAGCTCTCCGTCTCCAGCACTCCAGTTCACACTGAAGCTGGGGGACTTCCCTGGCTGCCGACCTTCACTACTGCTCAGGCCTGGAGACCACACAGAGACCAGACTGGGGTCAGGACTCAGTGAGAGCCGAGAGGATGGGAAAGGTACGTACATAACATGCACTATTCAGATGCCAGAATAGAGGCATAACCTTAGAGGAAGAGACAGGACCATGAAAAGTGTCTGGAAGAACAAGCTGTTTGTCCTGGGAGGGAACATCTCCACCAGGCCTCCTCCTAACATTTATCTTTGTCAAGTCTCTAACACTAAGTAGTCTACTGCCAAATGAACTGACTCATGGACATGTAATGTGAACCTAAATATCTGAAGTAACCACATCTCTTATATCTGGGTGACTTACAGCCGATTGGACAAGGGGCGTGACTTACAGCCGAGGAGCAGTCTATTGTGTCTATAGGACGAGGGCAGGGGGCGTGACTTACAGCCGAGGAGCAGTCTATTGTGTCTATAGGACGAGGGCAGGGGGCGTGACTTACAGCCGAGGAGCAGTCTATTGTGTCTATAGGACGAGGGCAGGGGGTGTGACTTACAGCCGAGGAGCAGTCTATTGTGTCTATAGGACGAGGGCAGGGGGAGTGACTTGCAGCCTATTTTGTCTATATGACGAGGGCAGGGGGGCGTATCTTGCAGCCTATTGTGTCTATAGGACGAGGGCAGGTGGCGTGACTTACAGCCGGGGAGTAGTCTGTTGTGTCTATAGGACGAGGGCAGGGGGCGTGACTTACAGCCGGGGAGTAGTCTATTGTGTCTATAGGACGAGGGCAGGTGGCGTGGCTTACAGCCGGGGAGTAGTCTGTTGTGTCTATAGGACGAGGGCAGGGGGCGTGACTTACAGCCGAGGAGCAGTTTATTGTGTCTATAGGAGGAGGGCAGGGGGTGTGACTTACAGCCGGGGAGTAGTCTATTGTGTCTATAGGACGAGGGCAGGGGGTGTGACTTACAGCCGGGGAGTAGTCTATTGTGTCTATAGGACGAGGGCAGGGGGCGTGACTTACAGCCGAGGAGCAGTCTATTGTGTCTATAGGACGAGGGCAGGGGGTGTGACTTACAGCCGAGCAGTAGCTTGTTGCGTCTATAGGACGAGGGCAGAGGGGCGATGTGCCCCATGCGTCGTGCCATGGTCCTCCCCAGGTGACCCGTGTGGCACAGGCTGCCCACTGTGAGGCTGTGGAGGTACACCGGCTCCACCAGGTGAGACAGGAGAGAGCCCTGGAGACCTAGAATATTCCACCTGGAGACACAAACAATGAGGCTAGAGACCAAGCAGACAAGCCCCCTTTTACACAGTATGTTATACTTTTGTGACTCAGTGGGAAAGTTCTCACTGTCTATCTGGAGCTCACCTGGCAATTTTATCTGTGCAGGACATGGTTACGGGAGGTTCCCTCGGCAACCCCCTGTCCCATTTCTGATTGGCTCTCAGTACGCTGACAGGAAGTGTACCCTCACCGCCTTCCATCTTCATCCTCAGATGGCAGCGCAACTTCCTCACAAATCTATACCCGCTCTGGTCTGGGAGAGGCGACAATTGATATAATGCTAAGTTTCTCTACAGAGCACAGGACAGACAGGTGGAGCATTTAAAGTATGGCCTTAATGTAACTGTGCATTCCGCATAATTCAATCTTGTTGACTGTGAGTATGAATGAAATTAAAATCAACTAACAAATGTCAATATTTCTTACGTGTAGCTGTGATCTCGTAGGGACAGTTGAGGCGTGCGTCCCCGCAGGGCGATGAACTCACATACATATGGAACAGAATACCGTCTCTCAGTCTGTATACTGACTCTTTGTCTCGCACAAAAATCGACTGCTCCAAACTGCCTGGCCGGTTGCTAAACAAGGAAATTGTGTTATGATCATTTGAGTATGAACTTTTTAAGAAATGGTAACGTGTAGCCAGGGGCCTTAATTGGGTATAAAAGCCTAGCTCAACACCAACAATATAAAATAGGCTACTAAAATCATTCCAATCCTGATTGAAAGGCAAATGCAATTTATAGGAATTAGAGGCTGATTTTAGGACCATGCGGACGCCCGGGAGCGGGAGGAGAGGCTGTTAGTGATTTAGAAAATGCGCATCGACACTGCTGCAGAGAACGGGACTCGCAACTTCGCCGTAGCTGGATTGAAGTGGGGTATTTTGAGGGAATCTCGCAGGGAACAGCGCAACTTTTTCTCAAAACAGTTCACACTGTAGTAAATGGCTTTGGCTCACCCACCCTCAGCGCCCTTGTCACTTTGTCCTACCCTAGGTTTAGCTGAAATGACGCACCTGTGTGTAGCCTAATCACCCAGATAGATATTTTGAGATGAAATGGGATTTTTATGTTCAACATTTCTCTACTTCAATCATCCTTGTGCACTTGATGTTGGTGGGAATACACATTTAATTATTCAGGTATTTAAAAAGAACCTCTAGTACAAAATGATACTAGAGGTGATTTTGAAGTGATGGTTCAGGGGCATAACAGAACAGTTACATGAAGTGGCTCTTTTTAAAATGGCACCAAAACATCAGCGCAGATAGGTAATAGCTGATATTACATTGTTCACTTGTAACTTCAATTCAAAGGTACAAAAGCAAAGATTCTTCAACTTCATCCTCAGGGCTAAGGCCTTGATTGCATCCCAAATTACACCCTATTCCCTTTATAGTGCACTACTTTTAACCAGAGCCCAGGGCCCTAATCAAAAGTAGTGCACAACATAGGTAATAGGGTGCCAGTTAGAATGCGACCCTTGTGTACAGATACAGTGTATGACCGTATGTATACAGTATATTACCAGAGGAAGAGCTCCAGTTGGGCATAGAGGAAGCGGAGGAAAGCCCTCCTGGTGGTGACCTCAGCATGGCAGTCATTAACCGCCCAGCCCTGGTCACTGACACACTCTCCACTGATACACTTGGTCCCTGTCCCCAAAGACACCACCTGGGCTCGCCTCAGATCAAAACCTGACCACAATAGGAGACAAAAGGTCCTCTTACTAACCAACAACAAACAAAAATCAGCACAGTACACCTATACAATAGATTTGTGAGTATCTAAATGATACCCAATTCCCTATATAGTGCACTGTTTTTTTGTTTTACTTATTTGGACCCTATGGGGCCTGGCCAAAAGTAGTGCACTACATAGGGAATCGAATAGGGTGACATTTGGGATACACCCCAACTCTTGTCTTTTTGGATATCAGTTACAGTAATTTGGCCTCAGACACAGGAACACTCTCTACAAATAACTTAATCTAATTAAAATATTACTGTAAAGATGGCAAAATAAATGGCTTCTGAATAAGAAATGACTCTAACAGGACAGAATATAATGCACCAGTCTCCTACTATATTGTTGTCTTGTTACAGCACCTCATGAAATATTTACAAAGATGTAATGACATTCTTATCTCATCAATGGTAGTGGTATAAAGCTGCATCTTGTGTTGCAGAGCAAGCTGAGCAACTGCTTATTTTACTGTGAGGAATTCTATATGAATGAGCTGGCAGGGATTCCTTTTGGATTCACTGCCCTTTGGGGCAGCATTACCTGGGAAGCACTGTGCCCATAGAAATAGAATGAATAGAAAGTAATTAATTCTAATTCTATGGTTGTGCCCACGCTCTCATCTTAGGTATTCTATTAGATCCGGGGAGCTCTACTGTTTTTGAAGGAGAGTTTCCCATGCTGGCTTCAACTGAAGTCGCTTATGTGCACTCCCAGTCGACTGGCTTACTGTGCTCTATACAGACCTATATTCAAAGGCATTTGATTAATTTACGACTTCTGCTGGTATCTACAGTTGTATAGGGAGAGATTTTATTTTTAAATTGGACTTGTTGAATATTTTACTACCATATTAAAAGTCAATGAAATGTGTCATCATGGTTGCATCCCAAATTGGCTCTGGTTAAAAGTAGTGCATTATACAGTACCAGTCAGTACTCATTCAAGGGTTTTTCCTTATTTTTATCTATTTTCTACATTGTGGAATAATAGTGAAGAGATCAAAACTATGAAATAACACATATGGAATCATGTAGTAACTAAAAAAGTTTTAAACAAATCAAAATGTATTTTATATTTGAGATTCTTCAAAGTAGCCACCCTTTGCCTTGACAACATCTTTGCACACTCTTGAAATTCTCTTAACCAGCTTAATCTGGAATGCTTTTCCAGTAGTCTTGAAGCTTGGAGGTGTGTTGGGTCATTGTCCTGTTGAAAAACGAATGATAGTCCCACTATGCGCAAACCAGATGGGATGGCATATCGCTGCAAAATGCTGTGGTATCCATGCTAGAATTCTAAATAAATCACTGACAGTGTCACCAGCAAAGCACCCCCACACCATCACACCTCCTCCTCCATGCTTCACTGTGGAAACCACACATGCAGAGATCATCCGTTCACCTACTCTGCGTCTCACAAAGACACGGCGGTTGGAACCAAAAATCTCAAATATGGACGCATCAGACTAAAGGACAGATTTTCACCGGTCTAATGTCCATTGCTCGTGTTTCTTGGCCCAAGCAAGTCTCTTCTTCTTATTGGTGTCCTTTAGTAGTGGTTTATTTGCAGCAAATCGATCATGAAGGCCTGATTCACGCAGTCTCCTCTAAACAGTTGATGTGTCTGTTACTTGAACTCTGTGAAGCATTTATTTGGGCTGCAATCTGAGGTGCAAATAACTCTAATGAACTTATTCTCTGCAGCAGAAGTAACTCTGAGTCTTCCTTTCCTGTGGCGGTCCTCATGAGAGCCAGTTTCATCATAGAGCTTGATGGTTTTTGCGACTGCACTTGAAGAAAAAGTTCTTCAAAGTTCTTTACATTTTCCGCATTGACTTACCTTCATGTCGTAAAGTCATGATGGACAGTCATTTTCCTTTGCATATTTGAGCTGTTCTTGCCATTATATGGGCTTGGTCTTTTACCAAATAGGGCTATCTTCTGTATATCACCCATACCTTGTCACAACAAAACTGATTGGCTCAAACGCATTAAGAAGGAAAGAAAATCCACAAATTAAATTTTAACAAGGCACACCTGTTAATAGAAATGCATTCCAGGTGACAACCTCATGAAGCTGGTTGAGAGAACGCAAGAGTGTGCAAAGCTGTCATCAAGGCAAAGAGTGGCTACTTTGAAGAATCTCAAATATAAAATATATTTTGATTTATTTAACACTTTTGTGGTTACTACGTGTTTTCATATGTGTTATTTCAAAGTTATGATGTATAAAAACAATGTATAAAATAGTAAAAATGATGAAAACCCCTTGACTGAATAGGTGTGTCCAAACTTTTGACTGGAACTGTATATATAGGGAATAGGGTGCCATTTGGACGCAGTCCATAGCCTACCTTTGGTCATTACGATGCCTGCCAGTACTTTGTGACGTCTGTGCGACTGGGAGGTAGTGCAGCAACAGTCAGCCAGCTCACTGTGTTTCTCTCTCACCAAGTGGAAGATATACTCTGCAAAGCACTGTTATCACACAAGTGGATGGATCACTGACAAATCAAACAGACAGCGGCCAAGATAACATCTATGTTCACATAAACATCCACATAGTGGAGCAAACAAACGTTTACCTACCAAAACAACCAGATAATAGTTGACATTATCCCATATGGGCTCTGGTCAAAAGTAGTGCATTATATAGGGGCTCCTAAGTGGTGCAGCGGTCTAAGGCACTGCATCTCAGTGCAAGAGGCGACACTACAGTCCCTGGTTCGAATCCAGGCTGAATCACATCCGACTGTGATTGGGAGTCCCATAGGGCGGCGCACAATTGGCCCAGCGTTGTCTGGGTAGGCCGTCATTGTAAATAAGAAGTTGTTCTTAATAAATCTTCTTCAGGATTGGTGGGTCCTCCACGGGACGGTTGAGCTAACGTAGGCTAATGCAATTAGCATGAGGTTGTAAGTAACAAGAACATTTCCCAGGACATAGACTAATCTGATATTGGCAGAAAGCTTTAATTCTTGTTAATCTAACTGCACTGTCCAATTTACAGTAGCAATTACAGTGAAAGAATACTATGCTATTGTTTGAGGAGAGTGCACAGTTTTGAACTTGAAAAGTTATTAATAAACATATTAGGCACATTTGGGCAGTCTTGATACACAATTTTGAACAGAAATACAATGGTTCATTGGATCAGTCCAAAACGTTGCGCGTACACTGCTGCCATCTATTGTCCAAAGTCAAAATTGCACCTGGGCTGGAATAATACATTATGGCCTTTCTCTTGCATTTCAAAGATGATGGTACAAAAAAATACAAAACAACGGTTTGTTTTTTCTTTGTATTATCTTTTACCAGATCTAATGTGTTATATTATCCTACATTCCTTTCACATTTCCACAAACTTCAAAGTGTTTCCTTTCAAATGGTATCAAGAATATGCATATCCTTGCTTCAGGGCTTGAGCTACAGGCAGTTACATTTGGGTATGTCATTTTAGGCAAAAATTGAAAAGAAGGGGTGGATCCTTAATTAACTGACTTACCTAGTTAACTAAATGTTAAATAAAAAAAATATGTATCAGGGAGAGTTGACAAAGAAGAAACCTCTGTTAGATTTATTGAAAGCACTGTCACAAGGTTCATCCTAAATGGTACCCTATTAAGAACAAATTCTTACTTACAATGATGGCCTACCCCGGACAACGCTGGGCCAATAGGGCGCCACCCTATGGGACTCTCAATCACAGCCAGATGTGATGCAGCCTCGATTCAAACCAGGGACTGTGGTGACTGAGATGCAGTGCCTTAGACCGCTGTGCCACTCGGGAGACATACTGGACATACATTATTACATGAGTATTATATGCTAAGTATATCTCAGAATAATGAGATATTGACAATGTTTAGTAGCTAGTTGATTACCAATAATAATTAAGAGGCTAACTCATCCACATAATTTACATAATTCATACAATACATAATAATTCAAGTTATCGTCCCACCCATCCCCTGATATCAAGCTTGGAGAGATGAATGGAAAGGAAATATGTTGTCTAAATGGGGATGCACAAGGTCATGTGTAATGATGCATAATGAGCGTGTTAAATAATTATCTGTCAGATTAATATGCTCTTCACACCTCCCGCTCTTAATTTCAATCTCCTTCAGTCTGGGGCTCCTCCTTGATCACTAATAGGCTGTGATGATAATGTTCATTAAGGTGTCTAGCTAGATGCCTGACTTTGAGGCACTTTTTGGAGGGCTAGGGATCAGGAAAAACCCAGGATGTGTCCAAAAACCCAGGTGATGCCATCCTGAACGGTTACATCACTGCCTGGTATGGCAACTGCTCGGCATCTGACTGTAAGGCGCTACAGAGGGTAGTGCCAACAGCCCAGTACTTCATTGGGGCCAAGCTCCCTGCCATCCAGGACCTATATAATAGATGGTGTCAGAGGAAAGCCCATAAAATTGTCAGAGACTCCAGTCACCCAAGTCATAGACTGTTTTCTCTGCTACCGCACGGCAAGCGGTACCGGAGCGCCAAGTCTAGGACCAAAAGGCTCCTCAACAGCTTCTACTCCCAAGCCATTAGACTGCTGAACAATTCATAAAATCGCCACTGGACAATTTACATTGACCCCCCCCCTCCTTTTGTACACTGCTGCTACTCGCTGTTTGTTTGTTACCTATGCATAGTCACTTCGCCCCCACCTACATGTACAGATTACATCAACTAGCCTGAACTCCTGCACACTGACTCAGTACCGGTGCCCCCTGTACATAGCCTCGTTATTCTTATTGTGTTACTTTTTATACTTACTTTTTATTTTAGTCTACTTGGTAAATATTTTCTTCCTCTTGAACTGCACTGTTGGTTAAGGGCTTGTAAGCATTTCACGGTAAAGTCTACACTTGTATTCGGCGCATGTGACAAATAAAGTCTGATTTAATTTCTTAAGTAATTTTTCCTCAATTCCTTGCATCCTCTCTCCTCACCTCCTTCTCAAATTGGAGAAGAAGTTCAGAAGGGAGGGATTTTAGATCTTCTCCTCCAATACGTTTGAGAAGGAGATGAGGAGATAGGATGCAAGGAATCAAGGAAAGACTATTTGAGAAGAGACAGTTTGTCTGCTAGTAGCCAAACAAGAGCCTATGTCTTGTGGACAAACTCTCCATCAGCCATGGTAAAGCTTGCCTTCCTTTCCATTGACATGTCACACTCATGGAACTAAACGTCTGGGACAAAT
This sequence comes from Salvelinus fontinalis, assembly GCF_029448725.1. NCBI lineage: Eukaryota > Metazoa > Chordata > Actinopteri > Salmoniformes > Salmonidae > Salvelinus > Salvelinus fontinalis. The sequence continues at coordinate 24,234,656 of NC_074690.1, read as the reverse complement.
CGACATACATTCTGAAAGCACACAGATGAAAAAATACTACAGTTTAGTATAGAATTCTGTAATACACTGTAGTACACACTGAAGTATCGCTCGATCATGTATAGTACTTACTACAGAATGTTGTAGTAGTAGAATACTACAGTTTTATCCGCAAAAAAACACTGTAGTAAATACTACAGTAATGTCTGCAAAAACACAGGTTTAGGAAAATTAGCTTTTTGAGTATACTCAAGGAGAAAGCCTCCACTTCTATGTCAAAGATAATAAAACAAAAACACTGTAGTAAATACTACAGTAATGTCTGTAAAAACACCACATTAAATACTACACTAGATTACATTCAGCAAAAACACTACAGTAAATACTACAGTATACTGCAATCTGCAAAAGTACTACATTAATTACTTTAGTATATACTACAGTTCTTTTACTATAGTATTTATACTATAGTTAACTGTAAATACTACAGTATACTACAGTAAATACTATAGTATTCACTGTAGTGTTTCTGCAGATTTACAGTGAATACTACAGTAAAGTCTGCAAAAACACTATGGTGAATACCATAGTATTTATACCATAGTGTACTATTGTATTTTTGTATGTGTGCATAGCAGAAAAAGATGACAAGAGGTGCAGCTTTTCTGAGGCCAGACAGACATAACAGGGTTGTTTAGCTGCTGTGGTTGGGCATGCAGGACAGGACATCGTTAGTCCTCAGGCTCCTGGACATGGAAGGCATATTGATATGGTGCACTCCATTTGGTGGCAGTCAGAGCACCTCAGACAAATTCAGTAGGACCATTTAAAAGATGGGATGGATGCTCATACTGCAGCTATATAGTCAAAGGACAGGATATGTCCAATAACCCTGTTCAACCTGGGTACTTCAAAGAGGATGTGAATGAAATCGAGGCATAAAAAATGTAATGCACTGTGATTGTTATATCCAACTTACAGCAAATGTAAACACTGTATCTCTCAACATTATATTTATTTTAGAAAATACTGAATATCAGTCAAAATTGAATATACAGGCTTGACCACGATTGCAAAATAACTTAAGATTAACAATTCTAACTTCCCATAGCAATATAAAATAGTATAATTTCCCTTCCAGCTTAGAACCCTTAAAGTGGTTCAATTGGCCCTTTATCTACTTCCCCAGAGTCAGATGAACTTGTGGATATAATTGTTATGTCTCTGCATCCAGTATGAAGGAAGTTAGAGGTAGTTTTGCGAGCCAATGTTAACTAGCGTTAGCGCAATGACAGGAAGTCTATGGGTATCTACTAGTTAATCTGACTCTAGGGAAGTAGATAAAGGGCCTCCCGAAGTATCCCTTTAAGTTAGTAATGGTACTCACCTGAGGTAGCTGTGCACATTTGGCCCAGCTGGCAGTATTGCTGATGCTCCTCTCAGGACCCAGACTGATGTTAAACAGGTCCTGTAGGGCTGAGGCTGCTGCCTCGGCTTTAGCCAGCCTCTTACTGCGCCCACAGCCCTCAAATACCCTTCCATCCACCCGTACTGCCATCACAAAGCTCCTGATCGGCCTGCCTTTCTTTCTCTCTGTCAGGCAGACGTACCTCAAGCCTGGCATTAACTCATTGAGCAGAGCCACAGGCCTCAGTTCCCCGACGATAGCGGAACCGATCCTCTGCCTCTTCTGATTGTCTGAGGACATCAGGTCAAGGGTCAGGCGCACTAGTCTCCCATGGTTACAGATACTGGAGAGCAACTCCTGTCCCTTTTTCACTGTTCTGTAGAGTTGTGCTTGTGCTGGTGGTTCCTCGAACTGCAACTCCTTTCCCCCTGTTCTGTGATTAAAGATTTGGTCTTCCTGTGCTTCTGGCTGAAACTCCTTGAAGAGCGTGTCGGGGACGAGATCGGCCTGATCTGAGGTGAAGTCTGTTGCTGCTGTGGTGTTGATGAAGTTGAGGTTTCCCATGGTGATGTGAGCCTGATGGGCGTTGGGGAACTGGATGAAGGACCTAAGAGCAAGCTCTGCTGCCCTCATCTTAGCCTTCTTCTTGGTGGGGCCTCGGCCCTCGAACCTGAGACCGTTGACCTCTACTCCTACAGCGAACACAGGGGCGTGAACTGGCCCTGTCTGAGACACTATCTCATACTGTAGACCTGGTCTCAGCTCATTCAAATGCACCAGGGCATTCTTCTTTGTGACAGACCAGGAAGTCATCATTGTCTTCTGACAGGTGGCATCACTCCCACGCGACGCTCGTCCCCCAACCCACCGTGCAGACGGAGTCGTGGCGCTATCTGACGTGAGACAATGGGCCGTCCTCTTACAGATCAATTGGAGTTCGTAGAGAAGCCTGTCTTTTCCTTCTACCAATGGCTGCTTCCTCTGTAGAGCAGTAGTCCTGGAGAGCCCTCTGGAGATGTCAGTGTAAAGAGCTGATGGATGATGTGCAGGTACCATGGTACAGTCCACTGTCGTCTTTCTTTTGGAGATGTCAGTGCAAAGAGCTGATGATGGATGATGTCCAAGTTGTAGTATGGTGGAATAGTCCACTTGGTTTCTGCTGTCGCGGTTCTCCTTCACCTCAACGCTGCTGGTACCTGTTCCCAAATCAAGTCCAGAACAAACATAGTTGAGGAAACCTTTATGATTTGTCACATTTGGTTGATGAGATTTTCAAAAAAAGGAAACTACTGGACATGGGAGAGCTTAGCAAAAGGTTACGGGGGTGAGATGACCTGAAATATACTGCTTTTACAAAATGTGATGCTGTTTTCAAATGAATCACAATACCTTGCTCTTGTTAAAGTTTTTAGAATTGATAAACTGATACATTGCTGGTGTGCTACTCTGATTGAAATGTGGTGTGAGTGAATAGCATGGAAAGGGAAATATATAAATAAATTACTTGAAGTGTCTCCATGGTCTCTTGATGTTGTTGTCCCAATATCTCTAAACTTCATGGGGCCGATGAAAGATGACAACATACTTGTTCTCTCTGAAACACAACAGAGACAGGCAGTTACTGGGGAATCCACACAAAACATGACAAACCCCAGATAGGTTAACCCACATAAGAGTGTATTTTCAGCACCATTATGTCATCTCCAAAATAGTTTTTGTCATGATGGAAGAGGGTTAGATATAGATTAATATAATGTACATATGAAATACCTCTACTGTATGATCTATATTGAGTTCCATATATTCAGAGCCCAAATATTATTTCCAGAAAAAAAAAAAAAAATGAAATGGACTGAAGTAAACACTTTTATGGTAATAATGCAAACTTAATGTGTAAATCTGAATGTCCATTAGAATTATGCTGGCTGAAGGGATAGAGAGAAAACAAAACAGGTTTATAGCCAACTGGAGTAATTGAAAGGTGTAGCTGATAAGACCAGAGGATTTCACACAGTGTCCCATTAATGGAATCCCTTACGACAAATCAGCCAATCAAACTAGTTTTATGTAGCCTAGTTGTCTCCTAAATGTTTGCAGATTGTATAGACAGCCAAGCAGTTTATTTGTTTGTTTTATCAATGATGTTTTGTTAATAGACAAAGAACTGTTAATCTGTTCACACTTTTTTTGAGCAGATGTGTTATTTTACCAGATAGAAGGAAGAATCGCATGCTGATGACAATTGTGGGTCACCTTAGTGACCAATAGTTCAAAGCAATGAATTTTCAAGTTAAAAGCACAGGGTGGTAAAAAAAAGGGGTCCATGGTCCACAATACTTATATTGTACGTACAGTATGTATGTACACTGTATGTATGTATTACATAGATGTATTATGTTGATGTGTATTTTAATATTGCATCTGGAATGTTCTCAAATTCTTTTAACTTCTGTAGATGGATAGCATTGGTGACTGTTGTAGCTACCATCAGCTATAAACTGTCCAAGAAGTTCAGCATGTTCTTGCCCTTGAGGAAAGACAGTACGCATTAGAGAAAATCACACAAAACATTTTAAATTATGCTTAGCAAATGAGATTATCCAAAGCTGTCAGGCCTCACACATTGGATGGGAAGCGGGCGCTTTTCACTTTCCTTGCCATGCCTAATTTCATTATTATATTAAACATGCTTCATTAACAATGACGGGATTAACCAAGTTTGCCTCAGGAGTTTTAAAATAATCAAACTGGAATATGATGCTGTGATATCAGATTTTACCCTTAACATGTAATGTACATAATGTGATTCTCCAATGAACCCTCGGGTTTGTGGAGCTGTGATCGTGTGATGATAAATTATGAAAAGTGTAAACAGTGCCCTACAGTAGGAACAAATGGTGCCATTTCATTAGGTTGAGAAGGCAATGTATGGGAGAGAGAAATATGTCAATTCAGCCTCATAGCTATAACTAAATATAACAACTAGGGGACTGTCACAAGATGAGAATAATAGGGGATGCTGTCTCCAGAAATATCTGAGATAGGGCTAGGTCGAGATGTTTGACAGGTGGAGGAAAGCTGCAACTTCAAATTAAATCAAATCAAACTTACTTCCACAAATGAGTTCTGGTGAAGAACGACTGACATGTCTCTACTTCAAGATGGTGAGGGACCTTACATACCTTCCAGAGTGCAGTGTCTTTTAGCTATTGTATTACGCAGCAGGGAAAGGTTTCATTAGAAATATGACTGTTTGCCTTGAATTCACTGTATTGTATTTAGTGTATTCAATATTGTATACTGTATTTAACAGCATTAAGCTTAAACTGTTACAGGTAGTGTATATAGCTAAGTCCTTGTTTCCTGTGAGGGTATAGTCAGATTAACCTGAATTAAATCTAAAGGCACAGTCTAATACACATCTTGCTAACGCACATGTAATCCACCCAGAATGGGGATGAGCTAAATGCCTAGGCTACTGTCGGCTTATAATATTACTGGTTGTATCTAGTCTTCATGTTAACCCTCACATTCTTTATAATTGAGACTAGAGTTCTATCTAGCGTCTTTGGCTTTCAAACTGACAATTTGGTGCTTGCTTTGAATAAGCATTCTCTTCTATCAAGTCAGTTAATAATGATGGAGTTCAGAGAGAGACAAAATACAGTTGTATGTTTTTGATTTCAGAGTAAATGACCCCATAGGCTGCAAGAATGAGGTACAAAAGTACAACCTTCCCCTGCCGCACCAGTTGAAAAGCCTTAGAATTACATCATTGCAATTACATCAAATTTTCTCTGTGTTTTTGGTTCCCATCTCATTTTTCTGCATTTAATTTACTCAAATTTCACAGGAACTGCAAAGTGTCACAGTGAAGTATGTGCATTATTTATCCAATTACTTTTCTATAATACACTTATTAGCTTATCAGGTCTGCTGACATGCAAAAATCTGAATTTTAATTAGTGAAAGTGACAGTAATATAAACATGCTGTTGTTGGTGAGGTGGGTTTTTCTGTGTCTAAGCTTAAGTTTAACTGGTGTAAACGTTGGATATGACCTACTATCCAGCCACCTCTTTTTCCTACTTCCCCTGATCTACTTCCTTTCTCAGACTCTATGTGCATGCCAAATGGCACCCTATTCCCTATATTGGGCCAAATGTCACCCTATTCCCTATATTGGGCCATGGTCAGAAGTGGTGCACCATACAGGGAACAGGGTGCCATTTGGGATGCAGACTCCCAGTGCTGCTAATTGGTGGTGCGACAGCAGGTAAATCCCAGTGAAATTTGTGTCTCTGGGTTCAGGGGCCACAACCCAGGCCATCCCACAGCACTGCTGCACCAGTAATATAACAACCCAGGCCATCCCACAGCACTGCTGCACCAGTAATATAACAACCCAGACCATCCCATAGCACTGTTGCACCAGTAATATAACAACCCAGGCCATCCCATAGCACTGCTGCACCAGTAATATAACAACCCAGACCATCCCACAGCACTGCTGCACCAGTAATATAACAACCCAGACCATCCCATAGCACTGTTGCACCAGTAATATAACAACCCAGACCATCCCATAGCACTGCTGCACCAGTAATATAACAACCCAGGCCATCCCATAGCACTGTTGCACCAGTAATATAACAACCCAGACCATCCCATAGCACTGCTGCACCAGTAATGTAACAACCCAGGCCATCCCATAGCACTGCTGCACCAGTAATATAACAACCCAGACCATCCCATAAAACTGCTGCACCAGTAATATAACAACCCAGGCCATCCCATAGCACTGTTGCACCAGTAATATAACAACCCAGGCAATCCCATAGCACTGCTGCACCAGTAATATAACAACCCAGGCCATCCCACAGCACTGCTGCACCAGTAATATAACAACCCAGGCCATCCCACAGCACTGCTGCACCAGTAATATAACAACCCAGGCCATCCCACAGCACTGCTGCACCAGTAATATAACAACCCAGACCATCGCATAGCACTGTTGCACCAGTAATATAACAACCCAGGCCATCCCACAGCACTGCTGTACCAGTAATATAACAACCCAGACCATCCCATAGCACTGTTGCACCAGTAATATAACAACCCAGACCATCCCACAGCACTGCTGCACCAGTAATATAACAACCCAGACCATCCCATAGCACTGTTGCACCAGTAATATAACAACCCAGGCCATCCCATAGCACTGTTGCACCAGTAATATAACAACCCAGACCATCCCATAGCACTGCTGCACCAGTAATATAACAACCCAGGCCATCCCATAGCACTGCTGCACCAGTAATATAACAACCCAGACCATCCCATAGCACTGCTGCACCAGTAATATAACAACCCAGGCCATCCCACAGCACTGCTGCACCAGTAATATAACAACCCAGGCCATCCCACAGCACTGCTGCACCAGTAATATAACAACCCAGGCCATCCCACAGCACTGCTGCACCAGTAATATAACAACCCAGGCCATCCCACAGCACTGCTGCACCAGTAATATAACAACCCAGGCCATCCCATAGCACTGTTGCACCAGTAATATAACAACCCAGACCATCCCATAGCACTGCTGCACCAGTAACGTAACAACCCAGACCATCCCATAACACTGTTGCACCAGTAATATAACAACCCAGACCATCCCACAGCACTGCTGCACCAGTAATATAACAACCCAGACCATCCCATAGCACTGTTGCACCAGTAATATAACAACCCAGACCATCCCATAGCACTGCTGCACCAGTAACGTAACAACCCAGACCATCCCATAGCACTGTTGCACCAGTAATATAACAACCCAGACCATCCCATGAAACTGCTGCACCAGTAATATAACAACCCAGGCCATCCCATAGCACTGTTGCACCAGTAATATAACAACCCAGACCATCCCATAGCACTGCTGCACCAGTAATATAACAACCCAGACCATCCCATAGCACTGCTGCACCAGTAATATAACAACCCAGACCATCCCACAGCACTGCTGCACCAGTAATATAACAACCCAGGCCATCCCATAAAACTGCTGCACCAGTAATATAACAACCCAGGCCATCCCATAGCACTGTTGCACCAGTAATATAACAACCCAGACCATCCCACAGCACTGCTGCACCAGTAATATAACAACCCAGACCATCCCACAGCACTGCTGCACCAGTAATATAACAACCCAGACCATCCCACAGCACTGCTGCACCAGTAATATAACAACCCAGACCATCCCATAGCACTGCTGCACCAGTAATATAACAACCCAGGCCATCCCACAGCACTGCTGCACCAGTAATATAACAACCCAGACCATCCCACAGCACTGCTGCACCAGTAATATAACAACCCAGACCATCCCATAGCACTGTTGCACCAGTAATATAAAAACCCAGACCATCCCATAGCACTGCTGCACCAGTAATATAACAACCCAGACCATCCCATAGCACTGCTGCACCAGTAATATAACAACCCAGACCATCCCACAGCACTGTTGCACCAGTAATATAACAACCCAGGCCATCCCATAGCACTGTTGCACCAGTAATATAACAACCCAGGCCATCCCATAGCACTGCTGCACCAGTAATATAACAACCCAGACCATCCCATAGCACTGTTGCACCAGTAATATAACAACCCAGACCATCCCATAGCACTGCTGCACCAGTAATATAACAACCCAGACCATCCCACAGCACTGCTGCACCAGTAATATAACAACCCAGGCCATCCCATAGCACTGTTGCACCAGTAATATAACAACCCAGGCCATCCCATAGCACTGTTGCACCAGTAATGTGTTAAACGTCACTGTGGGACTACAGGGGAATGGTCCTATTAAAAATTACAACCATTAAAATAACATAAAATTGATCAGAAATACAGTGTAGACATAGTTCATGTTTTAAATGACTAAATTGCTGGAATATCTACATAGGTGTACAGAGGCCCATTGTCAGCAACCATCACTCCTGTGCTCCTGTGTACTACTCCCTTCACAGAACAGCGCAAACTGGCTATAACCAGAATAGAAAGAGGAGTGGGAGGCCCCGGTGCACAACTGAGCAATAGAATAAGTACATTACGGTGTCTAGTTTGAGAAACAGACACCTCACAAGTCCTCAACTAGCAGCTTTATTAAATAGTACCCGCAAAACACCAGTCTCATTGTCAACAGTGAAGAGGCGACTCCGGGATGCTGGCCTTCTAGGCAGAGTTCCTCTGTCCAGTGTCTGTGTTATTTTGCCCATCTTAATCTTTTCTTTTTATTGCCAGTCTGAGATATGGCTTTTTCTTTGCAACTCTGCCTAGAAGGCCAGCATCCCAGAGTCACCTCTTCAAGTTAGTTTTTGTTGAACCTGTAGACATCTAAATACATTGGAAGCCATTCTCATTCAGTTCAGGCACAGAGAGTAGAAAGGCCATGGTTACATCCTAAATGGCACACTATTCCGTATTTAGTGCACTACTTTATGGGTTCTGGTCAAAAGCAGTATACTAAAATGGGAATGGGGTGCCATTTGGGACGCAAACATTTTGTGGCTCAGTTGACTAATCTCTGCTAGACCCTGATTGCCAGTTCTGCTAGGGAGATAAGGATACCTCCTGGACTTCTTTTTAAGAGGTTGAGCAAATAACTCATGTTTATCTCATAGTGGACACTCCACCTCTTGGCTAAATGCATTGTTTGAGTTGACTGGCTGACCAGAAAAAATCCACTGATCTTTTCCAAAAAGATTTCCAGGAAAACATTGGACTAACTTTTCATTTTATGAAAAATGTATACTGTCATGAAATAATCAATATAAAAGTTAATTTACATGTTTTGATATGTCTGGTGCAAGTCATAACATCAAAGAAAAACATACACAGAAACAATACTTTACTTTGCACAAACATCGATACCGGCGTTTACATGTCTCTAGTTTAAGATGTGCATATTTGCATTGTCATCATCTTTTCAAATTGGGTTTGCTGAGGAAAACATGGTTTAAATATACAGTACATACATTCAATTTCCACATTTCAATCCACTTAGTGGATCAAATAAGCCTCACGTTTAATGGCGACAAATTGGTCATCATTTCTCCTCAGTAGAATTTACCAGCTCAGCAGGGCCAGGTTTGGGTCTGGCTGGGGGAAAGGGAAATGAGGTGAGAAATAAACCGCTTCTGCATCCCAAATGGCACCCTATTCCCTATATAGTGCACTACTTTTGACCAGGGCTGATAGTGGATGAAGAGGGGATGGTGGACAAAAGAACCTGGTGGGCGAAAAGATAAGAAAATTGAAAAAGTCAGTCATCACCACCACCACCACCAGTGTATTCTGTTCATCAAAGTGGAAATATCCACAGTGTGCTGCAAAGATGCTGTTAGACTTTCCATTTTGATCTCTGTATAGGATATGGGGCTCCCTTCCCTTGATGGATATGGGGCTCCCTTGCTAAGTGAACAAAATATATATTGTTCTGCAAGAGGTGATATCAGTTAAGCCTTGTTCATATTGGCAGTTTGAAGTGACTCAAATCCTATTTTCTGGCATATCCAAATCTGTTATTTTTCCTGCAGTCTGAACAGCCAAAATGCACATGGAATCTAATATTTCAAGCAAATCTAATTCCTGGCCATGCGCCTTGTGCCTGAATCGGCAAATTTGATTTATTTGCCCTCAAGTGGTTTTTAAACTGCTATTTGGCATACCTTGTTGCTTGCTAGCTATTCTGTTGACAGTTTGCCAAGAACATGTGGTAGCTAACTAGCTTGTTAATTGATTATAAAACAAATGAGTGAATGTGATAGAAAGCTAAACAGCTAGCTAGCTAGTTCAGTGCTGTGGCTAGCCAAAATGACTAGTTTTGAAAGTTGGATCATCTTATCCTTTGAGGCTTTAAAAGTTTTCTTATACTATGATTTTGAACATTCAAAACAACTGGGGAACGACATTGGCAGGCATTGTTGTCTCCTTAACTTAACTTGTTACATAACTTCTGAGTGATAGTAAGCACAATCACCACCACCAATCATCCTACACCACTGTGGACACACCTGTAGTTACTATGACAACCAGTGTAGCCATGTCAGCAAGCTGTCTGAACACGCAAAAATCGGATTTGGTCACTTGTAACTTCCTGTTTGGACAGCCTGTAAAACAGATTTGAAAAACAAAACCAGCCTTAGGACTGCACAGCTGATTCAAATGATCAACTCACCATCAAGCTTCAAGTCGTATTTATGTATTCATTTGTGATGCTATCATTGATATGATCATGTTATTGTCACATGCTACACATGCACATGTGTGTGCACATGCATCTATCCAATGTTATCATGGTTTGTTATAAGATATATTATTTTGGATGGTACGTTAAACGGGAGTCTGCAGCTCACTGCCGTGTGCCAGAGGAGAAGTCAGGCAGGATGTTTCAAGGATGGGGTCCAATAACGCAGCAAGAGAGGCAATCCGTGTGCGGGAGATCTTCACCTCCTACTTCTTCAAAGAGGGTGTTGTTCCCTGGCAACACCATAGACCACACTATGCACAACACATTGTAATAAGAGTATTCTTCCATTTACTTAGCTATGTCAACTGCAGTTATTCAATTCCCAGTTTCTCTCCTTTGATGTCTACTTCTCAGGTGAGGGTGCTGTTTAGGTAAGGTTGTGATGTCTGTACAAAAACAAAACAGGCTATTTTAAGTCTCCCGTATATAAATGTTTTTGAACAATTACACACCCTATAACCCACACACTGATGTATCAATCTGATTTATGGCTTGTTGTGCAGTAAGCAAGCTCAGGTGTATAACTGTGAATCATTCCACCTTCAAAGAATAACTTCATGAGAATGGAGTACTTTATGCTTTTCAGTATAAAGTACTCTGCAGCCACTTAGTGTGGACACCAGGTGAAGCCACAAACACAGATTCTTGTTGAACACAATCTCTTTAACTACCTTATTTTTTCAATAACAGTCTCTCTCCTTTACTTCATCCCTCTCCCCCATTCTCCCTAAATCCTCTAGGTTATATCAGCTGTGTTGGTGAGCCCCTCCTGCATCTGAACTGGCTGACACATAGAGGGCGCAGCATGATCAGAGGTGAGAGGTCACTTGGTTGGGTCAACAGGAAGTATTATTAAAGAGATACTTTACATTGAAATACAGATAGAGATGTAGTAGTCCCAGATTTAATGATCCAAGGTCAGTTTTGCATTTCACCTCCTGATTATGATGACTGACAATGTTAGAATAAAAAAAAGGCTTATACATGATATCTCTTTCCATCTGTCTCTCGTCTTCAGGTATGTTTTGATGTGAGAGAGGATGCCAACCCCCAGTCCCGTCATCGCCACCTCACACGCTCTTAGGATAACCTTCGGGCAAACTGGAAGCCCAAGGCTGGTTAGGAGACATCGCTAGAGACACTATTATGTAATTGTGATGAACTGAGAGAATATTAGGGTAGCACTGTGATTCATTAATCATATGCTGTCTTCCCTGCTCCTATGTTCTTACTTCTTTCCCTTTCTGTCTTTTACACCTCTCTCGCCACCACTTTCTTCCTTTGTTTTTATAATGCACACCAGATGTGCACTTGAACTTGTATTTATAATATAATATGACAATTATAATATTTATAATGCATGTATTATGTGTTTATAATATTTGGTTAATTAACTTCTTTCAATAAAGCATTCCACATTCTCTACTGGTTGAAATTAAATCTCTCATTTGATGAAATACTACACCTATCCTGTGTTCTCAGATCAATGCAGATGAAGGAAATTAGATATTGTGATGAACTGGTTTTAGAGTATTGACATGATGAATATGAAGTGTAGTGTACTGTTTTCTTTTTATTCTGTTTCTGTATATTTGAATTACAAATCAGCCTTTACCCATTAAATCATGTTTCTAGTCTATTGCATAGTTACAATGTGTAATGTCCCAGCACCAGGATTGGTAAATACTGTTAAAGTGTATAATTGTAATACATACATGCAGACACAGCATCATTCAAAGACTGGAATTTGATACTCCTGGTATTGGTTATGACTGAAAAAGAATGTCTCACAGACATTTATCCCTGAACTGCACCTTTATTTGCCAAGGTAGAGTACATCAAAACAACTTGCACCAATTCTGTGCTTTTTTCCCTCAATCCAGTTTTTCCCATTGCAGTGAGGTTCAGTCTCCATGGAACCACGAAGGTTCATAAGGAAAGAACAAAGTGTTATTCAACTTGAGTATGGTGAAGAGGTGAAGCAACACATTTTTTCAGAGCATGAAGCTCGTCTCCTATCTGTTAGTCCCCCAACACTAAAAAAACTTCCCATCCAGATCTTTCCTGAAGCCTATTTACCTCTTTGATCACTTTGTTGCATATGTTGATGAGAGGTGATGGAACAATCGTCTGACAACCTCCTCTTATTTACCTGTGAACAGCCTCTCTGAGGAAACCAACACAGTCAAGTAACATGAATGAAACTATGAAACTGACACAATTGGCTAGGCTACTGTCTGCCAAATGTCTGCATCTCCACTGAGAGAGTGACATCAAATGAAGGGGGGGACGGGGGGGACACAGCCAGTCTGTCATGGTTAGGAGCCAAAGTGAGTTCCGTGGGCTTACTTTGATGCCACTTTTCCCAGACTCAAGTAATACATAATATACAGCAAACTATTCATGTAGTTGTGATGTTTGTTGTTCACAAACAGGTTGTTCCCATCAGCGGGAATCAGAGAAACAGGAAGAGAACTTCATGATAATATTCTCAGAGAGAGAAGGAGCCATATGTCACCCTAGACACATCAACAGCGGACACTATTAGTTCAGTTTGAACTGGTTATGTACCAGACATTACACAATGAACATAGCTAATGAATATTAAAAACTTCAGAGAAAAAATGGCTTTCCAGTTTAGTTGGTATTTAAGAGAAAAATCAGGGGCTTTGAGCTAGGATCAGGTCCCCTCCTGTCCATGTAATCTTGTTGATTGTGATCTAAAATGCAAAACTGATCCTAAATCAGCAGTCCTACTCTGAGACGCTTGACACATACAGTCCTGGATCTTTTTTTAAAACAGCCCACCCATATTATATGCGGTCATAACTTTGGACTAGAGAGGAAAATATCTCATAAGGTCCACTCAACCAGAGGCTCAGGCTGGGTGATTGTTGTAAAAACTAGTCAAGCAGTGAGATGTCTGATATCTGAGCAAACCCTCACTGTGACAGGCAGATCACACACATTCTGATCCTCAAATCAATCATACAGTATATCAAATCATAAACAAATACAGACAAAGGCCGTTCAAAACCAAACCTTATATCAAAGAGCTCACAAACACTTGGAACTGAATTATGAAAATGTTTCCTAAAACATATGGTGATGGGAATTTCATTGTAATATGGGATCATAACAATGGCATACTGTGGCACAAATCTGTGGCTCCCCGTTGATACAACAGATGTGAAAATGGCCCCATTTCAACTAGTAACACCAATGACTGTTTGTCTGTCTCTTCATCAAACCAAATACTATATTTCCTCTAATCTATGTTGCCTTGTAGTAGAGTGAGCATTTTAACAAATGGCGTGGCAGGTAGCCTAGTGATTAAGAACATTGGGCCAGTAACCGAACGGTTGCTGGCTCAAATCCCTGAGCCAAATAGTTGAACAATCTGTCAGTGTGCCCTTGAGCAAGGCACTTAACCCTAATTGCTCATGTAAGTCACTCTGAATAAGAACATCTGATTAAATGTAGCTTTTAATGTCAGTGGAATCAATCAATAAGAAAGACTTAATTTAACCTTTTTTCTTTTTGCAAAACAATAGCACTCTCTCATACGATCTACTCACTGTCTGGGATAACATATTGAGGATAATGTTATGGGTTTCTTTACTACAGCAATGGTTAATGAATAATACAACAAGTTGTTGAGTAACAGCAAATACAATAAGAGTTCAAGTCTGTTTCAGTTATCGTCTGTTACAGTGGACAGTAATAATTACAGCTTTATTACGTCAATATAGATTTAAAGTTGACTGGTTTCCCTAATGCATGAAATAAGATTAAAACATTTCTCTTGTGCTGATTCACAGACAGATCAGACAGTCTGTCTGGCCATCAGTATTTTTGAAAGCATGCAGACTAGTTGACTGAACTTATGTCTGGTTTCACTGCAACTTCACACAACCAACACAGCTAAATGCAGACCTGACATTTTAACACTGCAATCATATAAAAAGCCTTTGTCTCCCTCCCTCCCTCCCTGTCTAGACCTGATGTACTCACTATACAGATCTGTAAACAATGCAGAAGTAAATCTGCATGTTGACTTGCTCTAGTAATGGTTTTGTGTTTCTGATACTATACCTTTATATAGCAGCCCAATCAACAAATATGGATGCAAATCATAATACATTTTGTTGAAGCAACAGATGATAGAAAACAGCTGTTGTTCCATGTTGTTCCATCATGACAATCTGTCCTGAATTTAGGACATTGCACAACTTTCCCAAAGAAACCAAGTACAGTATATAGCACTGAATAGTCTCTAGTCCCTGCATGGTGTATATACTGTAACGTGAGAGTCTGATCAATTTCCCATGAAAATGGTAAGTAATTTACCAAATTAACAGTAACTTCTGTCAATCATCAAACCATTATTGTCTTTGAAGAAAACTTAGATGATGTCCAAGGAAAGTTCCAAGGCCATACATTTGTCTCATAATTTGCATGTTTGTATACTCAAATGTTTACCGCATCTGACTGGGACTGCTTTTAAGTATTTTGAAGGTAGGAAAACACTCTTTAAGAATCCATAGCAACATAATACATAATTGGTCATACTGGGAATAAGGGTTTTTGTATGGATCCTCCTCTGACCAAACATCCTATTGGCTCTTTCTTGACGAACACTGTAAGGATGACATTCATCAGAAGAGCAATATACACCCACGTCCACAACCCTACTGTAAAAATATATACATTAAAAATAGCTTAACATTTTAGTTAAATCATTACAGCACACTACCCCAATAGAATGCCACTGGTTAGGCATGATGTGCTCTATGTTCAGCTGGCGTTAAGGCGGCGCTAATGTCAACATGTGAGGTCTTTAAATTAAAAACGTGTGCCAATTTCAAGCAGCGCTACTCGTGATAACTCACCAAAGGCTGGTCTTAGCGGTAACGCAATTGGTTATGGTATCGATTTTGCCAGTGGAGGCGCACAGTAGCCTATTCAGTAGCCTATAACCAATGCTTTATTAAAATATCACAAGCAACAAAACTGTTAGACATTCCCGTTTTTTCATTATATTGGATATTATTTTTGTCCATATGTAGCTTCTGTGGACTCATTAGGCATATGTGTGATGCCCATTGAATGGAAGGTGTCCGTTACTGTAGGAAGCCTGTTTAGGAACATCAAGTTATTACAATAGTCTGCTTATTGTTTTTCCTTTATCATTTACTTAAAATGTGACAACTTCAACTTTCATCAGTTGAATTTAACTGTCAAATGGCGGGAATTCTGCTATCGTTGGTGCTGAATCCGCTTGTAGCCTAGGCTATTTTCCTGTTCTTTTGTTTACGTTTTACGTGGCTAACTCACTAACAGCCCATATCAACGGCGATGGTAGACTAATCTTATTACAATGTTTGGGGCAATGTCCAAATGTTCATGGCTCAAGCATGCAGTGCATTTTCGAAATGCGAACGCAATGACGAATATTTCCATGTTGAAGCCAATAAAAAAAACTAGATTAGCAACATGTTTGTTATAACTAGGCCTATTGTAGGGTTACTGTGTACTATTTAAATTAATAAACGTCATATTTAGAAATATTGTTGTTGTTTTGTTTAAAAAAACAGATGGATTGCTTTTTGTTAATTAGAAAGATTCATGGGTTTATGAGAACATGCATTGGTCGAGTGCAATGCCATTCCGTCTGCTATTTCTGGAGAAGTGCAAATATGATCTATGGTTCCATGATGTTTATAAAACGTACAATTTTGGAGCAGTATAACCATAGAGATCCTATTAAATCAGCCTGGTCTCATACATTAGATGTAATATAGTAAACTAAAGCCCCGAGACACTCAAATTAGTATGATATGTTAAGTTTGTTATGGTTTCATAAGACAGAATGTTACTTAATGCAAAAACGAAAAAGTAGGGTTGTTGGTCAGGGTGGATGGGTTGGCATATAACGGCAATGTCTATCAACCTAAAGGTTACAAGTTCAAATCTAATCTTGGACAACTTTAACATTTTTGCTAATTAGCAACTTTTCAACTAGGCTACTTACTGCTTTTTATCTACTTTGCAACTACTTAGCATGTTAGCTAACATTTCCCCTAACCCTAACCTTAACCCTCGCCCTAACCCTAACCCATAGCCTAGCTAACTTTTGCCACCTAACCAACTAGCTAGAATTCGTAACATATCATACGGTTTGCAAATTTGTAACATATTGTACATTTTGCTAATTCATAGCATATAATACGAATTGTAATTCAAAACATATTACACAAAATAGGTGATGGATATCCACAAATTACTACATCACAGGAGGTTGGTGGCACCTTAATTGGGGAGGACAGGCTAGTGGTAATGGCTGGAGCGGAATAGGTGGAACGGTATCAAACACATAGACACATAGTTTCCATATGTTTGATGCCATTCCATTTGCGCCGTTCCAGCCATATTATAGCCATAGCATACCACCCTGCATACCACTGCTGGCTTGCTTCTGAAGCTAAGCAGGGTTGGTCCTGGTCGGTCAGTCCCTGGATGGGAGACCAGATGCTGCTGGAAGTGGTGTTGGAGGGCCAGTAGGAGGCACTCTTTCCTCTGGTCTAAAAAATATCCCAATGCCCCAGGGCAGTGATTGGGGACACTGCCCTGTGTAGGGTGCCGTCTTTCGGATGGGACGTTAAACGGGTGTCCTGACTCTCTGAGGTCATTAAAGATCCCATGGCACTTATCGTAAGAGTAGGGGTGTTAACCCCGGTGTCCTGGCTAAATTCCCAATCTGGCCCTCAAACCATCATGGTCACCTAATAATCCCCAGTTTACAATTGGCTCATTCATCCCCCTCCTCTCCCCTGTAACTATTCCCCAGGTCGTTGCTGCAAATGAGAACGTGTTCTCAGTCAACTTACCTGGTAAAATAACGGTAAAATAAATAAAAAAATAAATAAAATTATGAGCCGTCCTCCCTTCAGCAGCCTCCACTGTACTACAGACTATAAGAAAAATAACATACTAAATGGAGTGTCTCGGATATAGAATAGAATAATATGAAATACTCTGAGACCAAGTTGATTACATTTGTATTCTAATTCCCAATTATATGAGTATAGCATAACAGTGAGTGGACATTCACCCTTTCTCTTTATATTGGATCTTGGTCCAGCTCCTGAGAAAAGTTTGGATGTGCGTAAAAACCCCTCCATAGTCTAAGTTGCCTTGTCTGCATTATACGCCCAAAGGGAGCAATTATGGTGCCTGTAACTGTAGACATAGTCTCTTTAAAACAATGTTTTTCCATATTGAAACAATGCAATTAGAACAATGTGGACTGCAAACATGTTTAAAATATTTAGCAAATATTGGGCAGGCTAATAAACAAACTAGGCTATAACAGACTAACATTCAAATTGGAGTTGATGACAACGCTATACATGAAAGACTATAAATACACAACTTGAAGAAACTACATATTTAGCCATGGAGCACGTTCTGATTGGCCAGTGAGGGGCCAAGCCTTACACACCCACAACTTGTTAATTTATCAAAACTCCCTTCGAGCCACCGCCAGCTACTGAGGCCATTATTCCAGTTGTGAAGAATATTTCTGACATACTCCAGGACCTATAATTATATAAAAAATTATAATAAAATATAAATATTGTTGTATATCAACAATGACAAGACCCGGGGTCTGACAACTTGGATGGAAAATTACAGAGGATAATAGCGGATGATATTGACACTCCAATTTGCCATATCTTCAATCTAAGTCTACTAGAGAGTGTGTGCCCTCGGGCCTGGAGAGAAGCAAAAGTCATTCCCCTACCCAAGAATAGTAAAGCCCCCTTTACTGTCTCAAATAGCCGACCAATCAGCCTGTTACCAACCCTTAGTAAACTTTTGGAAAAAATGTGTGTGACCAGATACAATGCTATTTTAAGTAAAAAATTGACAATAGACTTTCAGCACGCGTATAGGGAAGGATGTTCAACAAGCACAGCACTTACACAAATGACTGATGATTGGCTGAAAGAAATGAATGATAAAAACTTTCAACATTATCGATCATAGTCTGCTGCTGGAAAAATGTATGTGTTATGGCTTTACACCCCCTGCTATATTGTGGATAAATAATTACCTGTCTGACAGAACACAGAGCGTGTTCTTTAATGGAAGCCTCTCCAACATAATCCAGGTAGAATCAGGAATACTTTTTTCAATCTTTACTAATGACATGCCACTGGCTTTGTCTCTATGTAGGCGGATGACTCAACATTGTACACGTCAGCTACTACAGCGACTGAAATGACTGCAACACTTAACAAAGAGCTGGGTGGCAAGGAATAAGTTAGCCCTAAATATTTCAAAAACTAAAAGCATTGTATTTGGGACAAATCATTTACTAAACCATAAACCTCAACTAAATCTTGCAATGAATAATGTGGAAATTGAGAAAGTTGAGGCGACTAAACTGCTTGGAGTAACCCTGGATTGTAAACTGTCATGGTCAAAACATGTTGAAACAACAGTAGCTAAGATGAGGCGATGTCTGTTCATAATAAAGTGTTACTCTGCCTTCTTAACAACACTATCAACGAGGTAGGTCCTACAGGCCCTAGTTTTGTCGCACCTGGACTAAATCAAATCAAATCAAATTCTATTTCTTACATACACATGGTTAGCAGATGTTAATGCGAGTGCAGCGAAATGCTTGTGCTTCTAGTTCCGATTATGCAGTAAAATCTAACAAATAAACTTACAAATTCACAACAACTACATTATACACACAAATACACACACATGTAAAGAGATGAATAAGAATATGTACATATAAATATATGGATGAGCCATGGCGTGCGGCATAGGCAAGATGCAGTAGAAGGTGTAAAATATAGTATATACATATGAGATGAGTAATGTAGGATATTTAAACATTATTAAAGTGGCGTTATTTAAAGTGACTATTGATACCTTTATTAAGTCTGTTTATTTAAGTGGCCAGAGATTTGAGTCTGTATGTTGGCAGCAGCCTCTCTATGTTAGTGATGGCTGTTTAACAGTCTGATGGCCTTGCGATAGAAGCTGTTTTTCAGCCTCTCGGTCCCAGCTTTTTGCACCTGTACTGACCTTGCCTTCTGTATGGTAGCGGGGTGAACAGGCAGTGGCTCGGGTGGTTGTTGTCCTTGATGATTATTTTTGGCCTTCCTATGACATCGGGTGCTGTAGGTGTCCTGAAGGGCAGGTAGTTTGCCCCCGGTGATGCGTTGTGCAGACCGCCCTACCCTCTGGAGAGCCTTGCGGTTGAGCGTGGTGCAATTGCCGTACCAGGCAGTGATACAGACCGTCAGGATGCTCTCAATTGTGCATCTGTAGAAGTTTGTGAGTGTTTTAGATGACAAGACAAATTTCTTCAGCCTCCTGAGGTTGAAGAGGCGCTGTTGCGACTTCTTCACCACGCTGTCTGTGTGGGTGGACCATTTCAGTTTGTCCGTGATGTGTACGCCGAGGACCTTAAAACGTTACACCTTCTCCACCACTGTCCCGTCGATGTGAATGGGGGGGTGCTCCCTCTGCTGTTTCCTGAAGTCCACGATCATCTCCTTTGTTTTGTTGACTACTGTTCAGTCATGTGGTCAGGTGCCACAAAGAGGGACTTAGGAAAATGACAATTGACTCAGAACAGGGCAGCACAGCTGGCCCTTAAATGTACACGAAGAGCTAATATGAATAACATGCATGTCAATCTCTCATGGCTCAAAGTGGAGGAGAGATTGACTTCATCGCTACTTGCTTTTGTAAGAAGTGTTGACAATTAAACTTCTAGCACACAGCTCGGACACCCATGCATACCCCACAAGACAAGACATGTCACCAGAGGTCTCTTCACAATCCCCAAGTCCAGAACCGACTATGGGAGGTGCACCGTACTACTTAGAGCCATGACTACATGGAACTCTATTCCACGTCAGGTAACTGATGCAAGCAGTAGAATCAGATAACAAAAAACAGATACAAATACACATGTTATGGGAACAGCAGGGATTGTGAAGAGACACACACACAGGTACAGACCCACGCTAGCACACGCGTACATTGTAATATTGTTGAATGGTTTTATTATACATGTTGTATTGTAGATATGAAGTGGTTTAATATTGGTATATGATGTACTGTTTTATCATTTAAATGTTTTATTTCACTAGTCCTGCATGTTGGAGCTCAAGGCCTAAGATGTTCACTGTACCCTGCAATCACACCTGCAACCCTGTACATGTGACTATTAAACAATCTGAATCTGATCTTTTGTTTTATGTGTGATGTAAGTGCATTAATGTGTTTGGACCCCAGGAAGAGTAGCTGTTGCCTTGGCAGCAGCTAATGGGGATACCTAAAATAATGCAGCACTAAGATTTACCTTTGCATTAGGTAGGTTTGTTAAAACAGAGCCCTGTGAAACCAAGGCAGCATCCCAAACAGCTCTGGTCAAATGTAGTGCACTATATAGGGAGCAGGGTTCCATTTGGGATGCATCCTTGGTTTCACAGGGCTCTGTTTTATCTGTGATGTAAATGCAAAGGTAAATCAGGGAATAGGGTGCCATTTGGGATGCATACAATGTATTCACCCTGTGTATCATTATATACTCTCCCATTAATTCACCTTGAGTAGCAAAAGGTCAATAGATCGTAAATGGAAGGGAATAGGCTTAGGCACTTTGAATGAGCATAGGTTTTAATATAAAACCCCTTATGAAATAATCTGTAGCATGTTCTGAGGATTAGTGTGTCCAGAACAAACGGCTGTGTAATCCTAAAATGTGACCTGTTGCCAAGAGGACAATAGAAATGATTGTCAGGGCTTTCATGAAAATGAGAGTGCATTTAAATAACAGGAGATGGAGGCAGAGAATTGTCAAAAGCCATTTTAATTGTTTATATTTTTGTATATATATATATATATATATATATATATATATATATATATATATATATATATATATATTACAATTTATTTAATATCCGAAACATACAATATACTTGCAGTGAAGCCACTCAACAACTACACCACACCAGTCATCCAACAGACTCCATTTAGAGTGACACAGAGAAGCAAGGGCACGTCGACAGATCTCCCACCAGGTCAAAACAACAGGCACCCGAACCCTCCAAGATCCCCCCACAGTTCCCCAATAGCTGTCCCTCAACCATCCAAGACCCCTCCCACAGTCCCCCCTCAAGAATAAAAATACAAAATAAAACATTTTCTTTTTTACAAAAAAGACAATTAATTCCATTCACCACACCCAAGAACCCCCCAATGCACCAACAGCCAAGAAAATGAACTAAAGAGAAAAAAGAAAACGACAAAAGAAAACATCAAACAGCATTGCAAAAAATATATAAATAAAAATAAATAAATAAACTAAGGACATCAAGGACAACTACAATCATAACAGCAATGCCAACTCTATATGTTTGAGTGCATGTCTGGCACTACGTCCGTCTGTGTATGCGTCTATTTGAATAAGAGTGTGTGTATATGCATGTGTACAAACACCTGCCCGGCATCAGCCTCAGGCAAACCAGCATTAGTTGTAAAAACACTGCCCCTCAGTGTCATTCAAACTTACTTTAAAAAAAACGTTTTTTACATTATGAAGGTGCTCCCGAGTGGCGCAGTGGTCTAAGCCACTGCATCTCAATTCAATGTAAAATATATTTGTTTTTTATTAAAGTCTCATGCAATGTAGGCCTGCAATGACCACCACATATAGGCTACTGTAGGCTATATCATAGAAATCAAAAGCTATTTCCATGTGAAAATGTTATGGGATTTGCTCCATTTGTTTTGTTGGTAGGCCTACATTATGCTCAAATAGCCACAATAGCCTATTGGCAACTGTCTAAAACTGTAAGGGTACAGCCTCAGTGTTCACTGTAAACGTGTGCCGGCAGTTGCACACTGCAGTACCTGGTTCGAATCCAGGCTGTATCACATCCATCTGTGATTGGGAGTCCCATAGGGCACCGCACAATTAGCCCAGCGTCGTTTGGGTTTGGCCAGGATAGGCTGTCATTGTAAATAAGAATTTGTTCTTAACTGACTTGCCTAGTTAAATAAAGGTTAAATAAAAAAAATGAATGGTTTGACATTAATTAATGATCTTTTACTTAGTCTGTAAAACCATGGGCCAAATAGGTGACTGTAAATTGCATTGTTTTGTGATTACAAAATACAATGGATTATTATTACTACACCAGAGAATTAGACAGTGTAGGCTACCCCTCTGCCTTTTGGCTTATTTGCATATTCAAACCTGTTTGAAAATACAACACTGCCCCTTTAATTAAGACACACTTTTTACCTGACGGGTTTTTCAAAGACAGCTTGAAATGTAGACTATACGTTTTGTGCTCTTGTAGGAAGCAGTAACTCCCTATTGCTGACCTATAATTATTCATAACTGGGCTAATAACTTGCTAACTATCAAAGAATATCAACAAATGTGCACACGCTTGGTTTTGCGCTGTGACCTGAACGGATCTGAAAAGCGCATTCACTCGCGTGTGATTGAAAGACCGCTCGTGGGCTACCCCAGCCAATAGAATTCTACCCCTTTGTGCTCTGGCTCTGCCTACAACAAAATCAATCTTGGAAAGTTAGATTTGTTTTGGTTTGCTGCATTGAAAATGGGCTGATATAATGTCGATTCGATCACAGATTTTTCTGTATTTAAATAGTGCAAATTAAAGGGGCGAACTCAGTGAAGTTCAATCTCTTACGTCTCTGCGCAGCATGGCATTTCTTGTTCGCGGCAGTACTGGAGGAAGTGCGCGATCGCGCACGCGCACAGTTTAGCGCGAACATTGCTTACAGTATAACAATATGAGAATCAAATTCATCACAGTGCATTTTTTTTGTTGCCTCCAACATGAGATACATTTATACAGTTCTTATATCACTTTAATCCTTGTGGAAATGAGTTGTGCTGCACAGGTGATTCGTTTCACGGAGATCCTATTTGTAATCATGTATGTAGATGACATTTTACGGCCACTGGCAAACCTTAGCATAAATAACATAAATATATTCACAATAACCATCAGTGACAAATTATTCCTGCGTTTATTTCGGGCAATAGGCTATGATTTTTAGCCTACAAAGGCACCCTCAAGGCAAACGTTATAAACAAATGGTATATTGTTTGATCTTCTGTCCACATTCAACTCCTTGCAACAACTCATAATTTGTCTACTGACCTTTTCTTGTCGACCTCCTCCTTCTCCTTTTGAACTGGCTTCTCAGCTCACAATCTGAAGTTCCCACAGTTCGGGTGCTGTTTCCAAGAACCGCAGCCATGAGGCACAAGAATAAACTCCTACAGTGGCCGTGGAAGGCTTTTCCCTTGTTGAGAACTGGTGAAATGAGAAGCGGAGACTTTCCAAGTAAAGTACCGGACTATTTCACTGAAGCGCGGTAGTGATATGTGTGAGTTTTACCGCCGTTATCTCCCTGCTGCTGTTTTGGGGGGCCACCTACATTCTTGCTGTGACAGCCTTTTTATAAAGTGACATCATTTAGACTGGATAGGAGAACCAGCACACGCTCGAAGGGTTTAGCACTGTATTTTGCTCTAATGCGAAGTGATGTGTGCTTTGTTCCCCTGTTCAAAATGAACAACAATATGCATTAAACATAGTTTTATGTGCAAGAACGCAACACATTTATGCTGTTTTTGGGGGGGAATATGCGCAATTGCACATATCCTCAGGATAGCGCAAGTGTATTCAGGGTTGGGGAGTAACGGAGTAGAGTAATGGATTACAAAAAAACAGTAGCTGTAATCCGGTACATTACCAGCAAAAATATTGTAATCAGATTACAGATACTTTTGAAAAACTAGATGATTACTTCGAGGATTACTTTTAAATTCAGAAAGGAGGTTTGCAAAAAAATATGACATGCAAATCAGCATTGAAAAAAATGCACGTTTAAGTTTGTTGCACCTGAGGGAGTCTGACCACAAATCAGAGAACACTATGATGACACACAGAATGGGTTTGATGGATCGCGGGAAAAGAGCAGGAATAAGCTTTTGTAGGCTACAGTCCATGCTATGTCTTCCAATGTTACGACTGCTGTCGGCATCCAAAGATGATCCAACTTGAATAGACGCTTGGAGGTAAGGATGACAGCAGTGGTGTGGTCTACGGCGATACGGATATCACTTATTATTGATATCTACATAGCGCATTGATGTGAATCACACTGCTGCTCTCCCATTTAGCTATTTGCGCCTTACAGATTGTGGTTGTTATGGATGGCTGTTCACAAATCTAAATGTGTATTTGAACCCAATAATGGTTGAAGCTGCCTATCAATCAATGTTTTTGAAACCAGTGGACAGCCAGTGAAAAATGGCTCTTGCAACAGCTGCACATTGCGGGATCACAGCCTATGGAATAAAAGTGGGGCTTTTATTATTGCTCAATCTAATTCATGCTGATAAATAGTTTTAATCCATAGACCTAATAGACACATGTTTAAACTCGCACACTTTTGATAGATTATAGGGGCAATATGTACTTGCTACATCCATTTTGGACTTAAAAATTCAAATAGCCACCCTTTGCCTTGATGACAGCTTTGCACACTCTTGGCATTCTCTCAACCAGCTTCACATGGAAAGCTTTTCCAACAGTCTTAAAGGAGTTCCCACATATGCTGAGCACTTGTTGGCTGCTTTTCCTTCACTCTTCGGTCCAACTCATCCAAAACCATCTCAATTTGGTTGAGGTCGGCTGATTGTGGAGGCCACGTCATCTAATGCAGCACTTCATCACTCTCCTTCTTGGTAAATTACACAGCCTGGAGAGAGTTTGGTCACTGTCTTGTTGAAAAACAAATAATAGTCCCACTAAGCTCAAACCAGATGGGATGGTGTATTGCTGCAGAATGCTGTGGTAGCCATGCTGGTTAAGTGTGCCTTGAATTCTAAATCAATCACAGACAGTGTCACCAGCAAAGCACCCCCACACCATAACACCTCCTCCTCCATGCTTTACGGTGGGAAATACACATGCAGAGAGCATCTGTTCACCCACACGCGTCTCACAAAGACACAAAGGTTTGAACCAAAAATCTCAAATTTGGACTCTAGACCAAAGGACACATTTCACAGGTCTAATGCCCAATGCTTGTGTTTCTTGGCCCAAGCAAGTCTCTTCTTATTATTGGTGTCCTTTAGTAGTGGGTTATTTGCAGCAATTCGACCATGACGGCCAGATTCACACTGTCTCCTCTGAACAGTTGATGTTGAGATGTGTCTGTTACTTGAACACTGTGAAGCATTTTTTGGGGCTGTTCTTGCCATAATATGGACTTGGTCTTCTACCTTGTCACAACACAACTGATTGGCTCAAACGCATTAAGAAGAAAATGAATTCCACAAATGTACTTTTAAGAAGGCACACCTGTTAATTGAAATGCATTCCAGGTGACTACCTCATGAAGCTGGTTGAGAGAATGCCAAGGGTGGCTATTTAAAGAATCTCAAATATAAAATATATTTTGATTTGTTTAACACTTTTCCATTGATTCTTGAAGAATATAACTTATAAATGCCTCATGAGACCCCAAAAATATAAGCTTGTTTTACTCCAATGTTTGTAAACATTGTACATGTAATCAAACACTGTATAGCCTCATAACATGGTTAAAACAATAATTTAGATATCATGGATGGTCAGTTGTTGCATCCATAGCTCTGTCTATTTAAACAGCTGCATATTATCAAGATGTCAAAGTGTCACCAACAAAAAGTAAAAGAATAGGCAATGCAGCATATGGCATTCCTTTTTCACATGTAAATAGCACTTTTCAGTAGTGGTCAAAGCATGCCATTCCATGAGCGCAGCATATATTTTTCCAACTCTAATTAATGAGCCCAATCAAATCATAAACAACAGAGTTGTGCTGGCTAATAAGTCCTTAGTTTTGGGATTATGCTCAGGTAAAACAATTTGGCTAATCTATACTTCCATATTTCCAAGTCTTTTTCTTGAAGATCAAGGGGTATAGCATATATTGGAATGACTGAAATTCTGATAGACTTTGGGTTTTAATGTAAAGATATAATTGAATCGTATTATTATATGTAGTAGAAAGCAATGGGTTAGAAGAAGCCTACATAACCAACCCATAAAGTAAAATGTAACATCCATATATGGTCAGCTATGTAAACTTTAACATTGATTTATCCTGCAATAGATGTGGTTCAATTGGTAACATTCATCTTTGTCTTCTTCTAATGCCTCTTAAGGGGAAAGGAATCTAAAAGTAACTGAATGTAATCAGATTACGTTAATGAGTTTGGGTAATCCAAAAATTACGTTACAGATTATAATTTTGGACAGGTACAGTAACTAGTAACTGTAACGAATTACATTTAGAAAGTAACCTACACAACCCTGAGTGTATTGTCTTTATATGCCCGAAATGTCAAAAGAGTCATGACTATTATTTTCTCTTACAACAATCAAGTGACCATCCATTCAAATGAATTAACACATGACATGTAAATAGGCAACTGTTTTCATTGATAGTTTCAAAGTTTAGCCCCTCTTCCGGTCATGGAAACTCAGGCTTAAGGCAATCATATTTGCTTTCCTGCCTGAATCATGCATTGCAAACAGTCATTATCGTAATGGTGGAACCATTACCTGCTATCATTTATCCGCAGCTTTAAAAAACCACATCCATGAAGAATGCTGAAGCAATCACTTTTCAGTGGACGCATGTTTGAAGGTGGTTCATGCAATCCTCAAACTCATGTCATTTGTGTCATAATACCTATTTTGAATAATCCTCCCAATAAATACCATTCAAACTTTACTTTTAATTAACAGGTGTTTAATCCCTGCCAGTCACATACCATTATTGTCCTCAGAATGATAATGATCATAAATCATATCCCAATTATTGTTCCAATTATGGCACACTTTGTACACAGGGATATAACAATACCATATCAATATCTTTCTAATTGTGGCTATCATATTTGTTTCAGTTCCAGCTGTATGGAGAGGAGAGATGCAGGTTCAGGTTGTTTGGGTGCTGACTATAACTATAAGCCTCCTCGAGAGGATTAGTTTGATACTGTAACCTCCTCCTTTATCTCTGCCTCTGGCTATGTGCCTGGGGGTTTGTTGTTGGGCCCCTTGGAACCCTTTTTCCAGATAACATTTCACCTCACTGCCTTTGTGTGTTTTTAGTCTCTACCACAGGAGATTGGTAGCACCTTAATTGGGGAGAACAGGATTGTGGTAAGGACTGGAGCAGAATGAGTGGAATGGTAACAAATAAATCAAACACATGGTTTCCAGGTGTTTGCCATTCCATTTGCTCTGTTCTGGACATTATTATGAGCCGTTCTCCCCTCAGCAGCCTCCTGTGGTCTGTACCCCACAGTTCCTTTAGATACTGAGTCACAAATCTCACCCTATGCCATATTTAGTGCACTATTTTTGACACTTCACTCTGAAGTGGTCAAAAGTAGTGCACTATATAGGAAAAGGGTACCATTTGTGATGCAACCCATGTCTCATCTCACCCTGTCCCTCCATTTCCATCCCAAAGTTGGGACTTATCCTTGTATACTGAAATTATTCCACATGGACACAGACCGTAAGAGAGGCACAAGTATTTTTCTCCACGCCATAATGATTATTTTAGCTGTTGTTTATATCTGTGTCCTAAATGGCACCCTACTCCGTATAAGCCCTTGTAAAAGGAATGCACTACGTAGGGAATAGGGTGCCAATTGGGACACATACAATAGCTCAAGCAGTGACATGCCTGCAGATATCAGCCAAAGGGCCACATGAGAGGGCCACATGAAAAAGGGCCACATGAGAGAGTTCTCAAGATTGCATTATTAGTTAAGGTTCTGTGTGTGGTTTGAATAAAATGGGGGATGCACAAACATGAACATAATGGCAGGTTGATCCACTGAATGGTAACAGTAACATTGCAGAAGTTTACATTTGTATTGTTTCAGTTTGAATCACAAGAGTTTATGACAACAAACCAACCTCATGTTTATGCCAACAGGACTGCAGGAGAGAGACACACATGAGTGGCCACAGATATGCTGTATACATACTTATAAACTACAAATTAGTGACTAATATGTGTACCTTAAAATAAAGTGTTACCCAGATTTTGTATTAGACAACCTATGGAATTACACCTTGTTGTAACTGCCAGGATGCTCCCAAATTGCACCCTATTCCCTATATTTCCTAGGTAGGAAATAGGGTACCATTTGGGACATAGCTAGTGATGTGACCTCTCTTCCCCTCAGTTCAGATTGAATTCAATATGAGATATCAGCATTGTTTTGGCATCAGAGGCAAGCCTCATCGTGCCTCATAAGGAACAGAGAACACATGCTCCAACCAGTGGCTGAGACCCCAGAGGATAGGCAGGGGGAATGAGCTGCTCTCACAATGAGCCCATGGGCCGCTCAGCCAAATGGGGTACAACATCTTGCATACGCTCTCCTGAGGCCAAGCAGATTAGAGAATATAGATCTGACCCAATTCCAATGGAAGTGTCTCTTCCTCCAAGATATGAGGAAAATGCTTCTCTTTAAAGAGATGTTTACCCTATAATGTTTGGCTCTCTATTCTCTCTTAGTTTGTTTCAACCAGATTTGGCATCAGAGTGGAAATGTGAAGGTAAAATGCTTTCTATTTAGTTAAATGCAGCATTTGGCATGAAGCCTGACTCTAACCTTTTTTCATATGTAACCTACTACAGTTGTCAGAATTTGATTTTGACCTTGTTCCTCATATTTTGGATGTAGACGGTTGTCAAAGGGTGTTTTTTTGTATCTATGAGCCACTAGTCAACTAATCATGTCATGCTTGATTGAAAATTCCATACTAGGATCTTTCATTAAGACACGGAGTCAAGATTGTGATTAGCTTGATTACATTTCCTGAATATTTGAAAGTCATATCAAATTGCTGATTAAATATTTACTGGCAGTTTAATTCTAGCAGTGTGAGGTATCATTTCATATCTCCTAAACTCCTTACTGTATCTCTGTCTCTATTACTAACCCATGATGATCAGATGTGTACAGTTATGTAGTATTTCTTATGTTCTGTTATTGCATTATCAAATATTTATTTAATTTCATGTGTTTTACAAAAAATAATTTACAGCTGTCTAAAAACAATATATCAAAATTATAGTTGATAGGTTTGGCCCTGAGTTTTTCCTGACCACTTGACCTGATGAGAAAAAAAGTCCTTCATGCTCTGAATAATAATACATCCTTAGAGCAGAAGTGGACCATAAACTGTCTGATTTATGCAGACACAATCCAGATTAATCTAAATGTGCAAATTTAGGCATTTTGTACTTGAGCAACTTGACTTTTGTAAACTTTGAATGTGTGGCTTGGGTTGTAATTCACTAGGAACTAAATGGCAGCAATTGAGCCAAAACTGTGAGGCACCTACTTGAATTTATCCAATAAGAAAAGCTTGTTTTCTATGCAAAATGTTTTGCAACAATGTGCACTAATGAATATGATCCTCAGCTTGGAATGATCAGCACCAATAATTTTACATTTAAACAGGACAACTTTATGTTGATTATAGGAGAAAGATCATCCTCTAGATGCAACATTTCCAGACAACTACCTATATAAATAGGGAATACATGTCACTGAATATCTCATGTTTAGTCTGCATGTGAGATGTTGTTTGCCTGTGCCTCACCAAATGGGGTGTGTTGATGCAAGATTGCATGATTATGAGAAGCTGGTTCTAGAAAGAGTCAGTCTGTCTCATCTTTAACCTGAAGAAAATAAGATGCAGGCACAGATACAAAATCGGACAGAAAAATGTTTTTATTTGTGGGTCCTGGCTAAGTTTTTTGTTGTTTTTCCAGATAAATCCTACTGTCCCAGCCAGGGTTGGGGAGTAACTGATTACTATCACGTTTCAGGTAAGACCCAAATGAAACAATGTTTATTACAGCAACAGGGGCAGGCAAAAGACAGGTCAAGGCAGGCAGAGGTTGATAATCCAGAGTAGTGGGACAAAGGTACAGGACGGCAGGCAGGGTCAGGTCAGGCAGAGGTCGGTATCCAGAGTAGTGGGGCAAAGGTTCAGGACGTCAGGCAGGCTCAGGGCAGGCAGAGGTCGGTATCCAGAGTAGCGGGGCAAAGGTTCAGGACGTCAGGCAGGCTCAGGGCAGGCAGAAAAGGTAAAAACCGTGAAAAACAGGAACAATCAATAGACAGGAACCGAGGGGAAAACCGCTGGTAGACTTGACGAAACAAAACAAACTGGTAACAGACAAACAGAGAACACCGGTATAAGTACCCAGGAGAAAATGGGGAAAATGGGCGGCACATGGAGAGGGGTGGAGACAAGCACAAGGACAGGTGAAACAGATCAGGGCGTGACAGATTACATGTAACAAAAACATTGTAATCAGATTACAAATACAAAAATAAAATAAAAAATTGATTACTCCCTGGATTACTTTAAAATTCAGAAAGAATGTTTTTGAGAAGAAAAAAACCCATTATGACACCTTTCTGATTTCTCAATGACATTGAATTCAGCATTGAAAAAAGGCACAAGTTTAAATTTGTTCCACCTAAGCGAGTCTGACCACAAGTCAGAGACCACTATGATGACACACCAAATGTGTTGGATTTTTTTTGGTCTTCTTCTAATGCCTCAAGGAGAAAGTCATCCAAAAGTAACCGAAAGTAATCAGATTACGTTACTGAGTTTGGGTAATCCAAAAATGACATAACATTATAATTTTGGACAGGCAACTAGCAACTGTAACGGATTACATTTAGAAAGTTACCTACCCAAACCTGGTCCTAGCAACAAAAGATAAGCCACTCATAGTTTTCCGAAGTCAAATTTTAGAATCATTTTTTGGGGGTTGAGCTCCCCTTTCTGGTTGGAAAGCAGAGTGCATTAATAAAAGGCCACAACAGCCTGCAGAGATGCAATATGCCACTAGATGTCTCTCTTTACTGACAGTAAAAAAACAGATGCAAATTTAAAAAATGCGTCATCAAACAAACCTGGACTGGAATTCTATGACAAAAGTAATGAATTTGGTCCTTCATGTGCACATTAAGAAAAACAGTAAAATTGAGGAAAACAGTGATGCCTTTTTTTCTTACATTTTTTGACAATATGCTGATTTATTTATTAAATCTATCAGTATCACACCAACGCTGGTCAAATTATTTCAGACCCAGTGTTTAGAGGACTTTCACGCCTACTTTGCTTGCCCTTTTCGACAGGGTTAAATAACCAACACTGAACAACCAACCTGCGAGAGGCCATTAAAACAAAGGAGATGTTTACTCAATATGAGTATTTATGAGTAGCACCCAGAACCTAATCTTGGGTGAGCACTAACTCCTGGCCAGTTAAGCCTGTCAACAAGAGACTGCTCATTGTGACATGCAGGACCAAAACTGCTCGGTGCTGTATGTGCAATATCAAACAATGGCATTCCAAGAGCGGTGTGGGTTCTCCCCCCTCCTCTCCCTCTCCATCACCCCCAGCACCAGCCTGACCCAAGGCTACTCTATATTTAGAAGTTCTGCATCACTGCTTGTCATATTGACTCAGAGTATAACATACACACGAAAGGCTCTACTACTACCCCACCTGGACTTTCATTAATATTTTAGGGCTTTGTAAGGAGAGGCTTTCCAGGAATAATATAACATTTAGGCAGACAATAGCTTGGTGTCAGTATGGCTGTGTTCACACAGGCAGCCCAATGTGAACTTACTCACTAATTGGTATTTTTACCAGTAAGATCAGCTCTGAAAAAGAGTTGATGTGAAAAGATCTGATATGATTGGTCAAAATACCAATTAGTGGAAAAAGTGTCAACATTGGGCTGCCTGTGTAAATATAACCAATTAGGTAATGTGGTGTGGGGCAGAAGAATATTGCATGCTACTGACATATTATCCTTGTGTCTGTTCTTCATCATCCAGGTCCTTTCTACCAGTAGGTGTGCCCCTCTCTCTTTTCTGGCCAAGCAATTGATTCTTCACATAAACATTCTATAGCCACCCCTCTCCAGAGTAGTATCATTTCAGTCTGGACGAAATCTGAAAATAAGGATGCCTGGATGGTAACAAGCTTGGTGGGGGCTATGTGACCATTAGTGACATCATTATTAGTATGACAGCGGATAGTCTGAGTCTCTGAGATGCCATCTTGGTTTCTTGCTCATGATGGGGCTGTGGCCTGTTATGTAATATGATGCAGTAGGTCTAGGCTGAAGGAGTGATGCAGGACAAACTAGTTATAATCAGACAATATTAGAGACTATATTTCATTACATAGTGAATTCACTTTGAGGTTAAAACTCAACTATGCCTATGGACAGATTTATAAAAAATAAAATAAAAAATAGTGAAATGCCAGCTTCTTCATTGCTCCCTGTTTAACTGTTCCTAGTCCCTACCTCGTCGTTGTCCCTACCTCGTCGTTGTCGCGCTAGTAATTTCTACCGGCCCAATTGGTCAGAATAGTTGGAGGAATATACGTGATGCAGCATTCTATTGGATGACACCGCTGTCAATTAATTACAAGAGGATCACTTTATAGGTTCTCCGCTGGGTTTTGACTAGATGGGATACAGTTTATATCAGAATAGAACAGATTTTGTTTAAGCAGCAAGTTAAGATAATTAACTTATCAGTTTATGATAATTAGGTTAAGGTTAGCTAACCCCCCCCCCCCAAAAAATAAAATAATAATAATACTTTCGACGTTAATTTGACACAAACTGTATCCCATCTAGCCGTGACCTCACTGGTGCCATCAGTGACTGTCAGAAGCGAGTCAGCGAAACAGGGAAAGGAAGGGGGCGTTAACCACTGCATTCATTTACAGTCGGTCTCTCAAATATCGACACCTATTTAATTGAAAAACCTACATACCAACAACAAATAAGACTTTTCGTATATAATCTTGTGAAGGATAGAAGAGCCATGGCGAAGCGGCAGGACACCAAGAAATTCTTTGAGAATCTTTCCGGTGCTGGAAAATCCATCGGCGTTCTGACAAGCGGAGGAGATGCTCAAGGTATCAGTTACTGTTAGGCTACAAGTGGATTAGAGTGATACTGTAACAAACGCTGGAATTGTGTAATCATTACGATACTAAAAGGGAAACAAAGTGTCGAATTATTATCAGTATTAAAAGTGCTGTCATTGTGTTTAGCCTAAAGGAACTCAGTATTTTGTTCTCATATGTTTGACTTAATTATTCAAAAGATAATGTAGGCTAGTTGAGTATTGACCCAAAAAAGCTGTTCAACATGAAATAAAAATTCATAATAACATTATTTGTGGAGTATGTAGGCAATTGGTAGGCTATTTTTGGTTAGAATTGTCACACAATTGGAAAAGGGATATGATGCATTATTGTAATCAACAAAAACACGGAGCAAAAAAGTGTATCATACTGAAGGGTCGGTGCTATCCGGTAAGGGGTATTTATGGTTAAGGTTAGGGTTAGGGTAAGAGTGTGGACGTCCCAAGAATCCCGGATAGCACTATTCGACACTGAAGCCTGCATTGCGGAATTCCATTCGTTGATAACCTATGGCGCAGATATGTCATCACGTCTGCAGGCGCACGCCTTGGATGTTAAACTCAACATGCCAATTGCAGAGAGCTAAGCATATGTGCATATTAGCAGTTGCGATTTTAGCATGTAAATCTTGGTGGGGCAAACTCAACAACAACAGAAAATTGGGATCCATGCCAGCAAAGCCACAACACAACACTAAACAATACATTAATTGCACTATAACCGTGACAAACGGTGCCCACAAACTGTTAGGGCCTACATAAAGCTGTCCCAACAGCAGAGCTTTCTTTTCAGTATCATGGAGTGAATCCTTACCACTGCTACACCTGGCTATCAGAGGAGCCTTGTCTGGCAGCTAAACAGTTAATTCTGCCTCATTTACTGCCTTAAAAAAAACAGCTGATATAGCTGACTTGCTTAAACAAATGTGGTTTCTACTAACAATTGAGATGTACAAACTATAGCATAAGGGGACGACAAGCGGATAAGAGGCGATTTGTCATTTCGATTAAGACATTAATGAGCGAGCTAGGACGGACGTAGTCAATAGAACTATTTGTTCAGCACTTTTGAAATGTACATTAATAGAATTAAGTTCATGGGCCATTCTTACAGTATTTTCCCTGTACACCAAGACAGAACCGTGGGATAAATGAAGGGGGCATATAATCAGACAATGAAAGCTCTTAAAATATTCAATGATTACATTTCTCTAAAACAGGGTATAGGCTACATGTGCACCACCAAGTAAGAACAGTAGGCTAGGTTATGAGGGGGAAAGGGACCAAATGAATAGGGTGAGCCACATGGGCTACTAATAGCTTATTACACAACATACTTAGTATTACTTTCTTAGCTACAGTATACATATCTCCCTGACATATTACATAATTTATGTAGCAGCATACAATATATTTTTGGACTCATCTTGTTGTGCTGTGCTCACTTGAACAGGAAGGTGGCACGGCGGTTCTTCTTGTGGGAAAATTTTGTCATCAAAGTCTGGCATTTTCTGGATTTATGTTGCTTTCAAGACAACTGGGAACTCAGAAAAAAACAAGGCCGATTCATGACGTCAGTGATCTTCAGGTCGGAGCTCTAGAAAGAAGCCAGAGTTCCTGACATCCGAGTTGGATAATCGTTCAAAATATATTTTCCCAGTCCGAGCTAGTTTTTTTCCAGCGTTCCCATTTCTCTTGCATGTGCATTTGTATCCTTTTAAGCTTGGAAAAGAGACCCTTAAACCCAGACTTGGACAACACACCCACTCCACTGAATAGCAGGCTAGTGATTGCTTAGCAATGCTTGCAGTTAGCCACTGATTCCTTCGAAGCCTCTCATTGTTGTTGTGTAATGTTTATGTTCAATGGCCGATGAGCACCGATACGTTTTATCTATAGTTTATCTTCATATGAAAAGGATTTGCCAGTAGATTGTTGACTTGATTCATGAGGATGACTGCTTGTCTAGCTTGCTAGCTAAGATTTTGAAAGTTTGATGTTGACATGATCAGTCCAATCAAAGCTACAGTAGATATAACGTGATTTGATGTAATTTTATCTGTGGTCAATGACCTTGAGCCTTTGATGGGCACTTCTAATGTAACTGTATGTCAGCACCAAAGGGGTTCGAATTTTAGAGTTCTCTCCGTAGATTTTGATGTGGCGTAGTGTCCCCGTGAATGACAGAACACTTAGCCAATCACGGCGCAACAAGTGAACATTACTAACCCCTACGCTCCGTATTTTCCGCTGGCTCAGTGCTTTCACCACAGAAAGCACTGAGCTAGGCTGAAACACCTTCATTTTGGAGCTGCCTTACTCAAGAAAGCAAAAAACAGACCATGTTTGTGTGCGGCTTTATTAACTTAATGATTATTATTTTTATTTTTTTACATTGTTTGCTATCTGATATTAGCACGTATTAATGCCACAATAGCATGCAAAACAGACATTTTTTGGGGCTCTGCCACACCTGCCCTGAATGATGGGTTGCCACTGCATACTAGCCTATCAATATTGTAATGTATTTAATTTTATATCAGCCTATTTCAATGTGACTATCATTATAAAGTTCCCTGTGCATTAAAACCTCTGAGGATAAGGTTAACATTTGTGCCAGCCTGGCAGGAAGTGGCGGGGGGCTGTGTCCCAAATTACCAATATAGCGTACTACTTTTGACCAGGGCCCATAGGGCTCTGATAAGAATTGGTGCACTTTACAGGGAATATGGTGCCATTTGGGACACAACCACAGTGCACCTTATCATGGGACACAAGGAGAGGTGGCTGCCAATTAAAACACATCTTGACTATTGTAGCGCGCATGGCATGACTAATCGGCAGACAAGCACATGAAGAGGAGGATGGGGATGAGAGTAGGGTAGACCTACGTGAGGCGCAGCAAGTAGCGGAGTTTTCCCCTGGGTTTCTCAACTACGAAATGTAGCCTACATCTCACAGAGTTGAGACATTTGGCTACCTCTATGCGTCACTATAATGTGGAAACACAACTGACATCTCAGTAAAGGACTGTGGTAGTAATAAGTGTGACTCAGCCCTTCATTGTTCCATGCCTGGCCCTGGCTGTCATTCACTAATAATATTGTACTCTCTTTACATGGACTATCTTATTGGCAGACTACAGTAGGCTGAGATTTCCACTGAATTTATGATACTGTAGTACATTTGCAACAATAGCCTACTGTATCTGTCCTTAAAGTGTGACATAGTGGGGAGTAGAGTAGTAGGCTACTCCCTTTCTCATCAGAGTACTAGTTCTAAAAAGCCTACACGTGTAACCATGTAATGACACGTTATCTCTTCACAGCTTTAAAGATTGTTACCTGCATGGCCCAAATATTTTCACCTTGCTCAAAGCCTTCAAACACACTGTTGTGTCGCTGTGTTTCATTGGCCTGCTGTTCTTTACTTTGCTTGATCCTATCTTGAAGGGTCAGTAGTGCTGGAAGGAAGAGGTTGTATGCATATGTCTGTTTTGAGAAATACACTGCATCCTGTTGCTGTAGAGCAGGGATCATCAACTAGATTCAGCCGCGTCCAAATCATTTTTTTTGAGTGGCTGGTCGGTGGGCCGGAACATAATTAGAAATAATTTTTTGACTCCAAATTGACCACAAGAAGCCCAGACAGAAATAATATTGAACTAAAACATAATTTCAAACCTTGCTTACATTTGTATACGATATCTCTATTATGTGTAGGAATACATGGGAACAGATTACCAAAATTAAAATCACTAGGGACGATTTCCTGGTGTTGTTACTGTCTTCTATGTCCAACAATTAAAATGCAAAAAAAGAAACTTGGGTGGGCCAAATAAACTACCAGTTGGGGAACCCTGCAGTCAGTTGTGTGCGTGGGTAAAATCACTAGGGAAGTCAAGCCCCCCCCCAAAAAGCGATATTATAACCTATGTGTTGTGATAATTGTGTTGTTTGCTGTAACGGCTTTTGTCGGTGGAAGAAGGAGAGGACCAAAGCGCAGCGTGGTTGGTTAGTGTTCATCTTAATTTAATGATAATCAAAAACTGAACTCTACAAATTACAAAACAACAAAAGTGAAAACCGAAACAGTTCTATCTGGTGCAGACACACAAAGACTGAAGACAACCACCCACAAAACCCAACAGAAAACAGGGTACCTAAATAAGGTTCCCAATCAGGGACAACGATAGACAGCTGCCTCTGATTGAGAACCATATCAGGCCAAACACAGAAAACCAACATAGAAATAGAAAACATAGATTACCCACACAACTCACGCCCTGACCACACTAAAACAAAGAAAATACAAAAGAACTATGGTCAGAACGTGACATTTGCTCTGTAACCTGTTAGTTCATATGCCTTGCGACCAGTATATATATATAGACCTAAAGGCTGAGACAATAAGACAGTGGCAGAATAAATTCAACCACACCTTTGTTTTATCGCAAAACCGGATAGCAACCTCCTGGCGCACCTAGGGCTGCGGGGGTCACGAAAATAACTGTCGGTCTCACGGTAATTAACCGTTAATTAACATAAACACATTTACCATCTCCTGGCTTTCACAAGCCACTGATGCTGACCTTCTTAACATCTACATTTTAAAAAGTCTAATAAATACATGTAATATAGCCTACACCTGTAACGGGTGACGCTCTCCTCATCCTCAGATGAGGTGAGGAGAGAAGGATCTTCAGACCAAAACGCAGGCTCAGGGAAATAAGCCATCTTTATTATAAATTACGATGGCACACGAAACGAAACAAAACACTTTCCAAACTACAAAATAAGAAAACGACGTTGACGAAACCTGAACATAAACTTACATAATTAAACATAAACTCACGTACAGGAAACAGACGACATCGAAACGAAACGAAACGAAACAAACAAACGCTACAGTCCAGTGTGGTACGAACATACATACAGACACAGGAGACAATCACCCACAAACAAACAGTGACAATGCCCTACCTAAATATGACTCTTAATTAGAGGCAAACGCAAACCACCTGCCTCTAATCAAGAGCCATACCAGGCAAACCAAAACCAACATAGAAACAGATAACATAGAATGCCCACCCAACCTCACGTCCTGACCAACTAACACACAAAACTAACATAAATAGGTCAGGAACGTGACAACACCTCCACAATAAATACATTATTTAATTTATACAGGTCTAAAGAAGCATGATATGAAGAAAATGTTGTCTATTTCAGAAGAACAGAATAGCATACTCTGAGTTGTCCTTATGTTAGGTCCTGATCTGGCTAAGCCAAATGGCTGTGGGCTACAAAAGTGAATTTAGCAGTCAATATTTGCTTAGAATTCCATGGCATTATTTTATAGTATGAAGAATACAATTGAACAAAGCTGAATAAAATAGAAACTATCAGGAATCAAGGTAAGACCAAAGTGCAGACTGTGTGAAGTAACAATGTTTATTGTAACCACAGGGGCAGGCAAACGACAGGTCAAGGCAGGCAGGGGGCGATAATCCGGAGTAGGAGCAAAGGTACAAGACGGCAGGCAGGCTCAGGGATAGGCAGAGCTCAGTAATCCAGAGGTGGAGCAAAGACACAGGACGGCAGGCAGGCTCAGGGATAGGCAGAGTGGTCAGGGGGGTGGGTACTTGGACAGGCAAGGGTCAAAAACCAGGAGGACAAGAAAAAGAGAGACTAGGGAAAAACAGGAGCTGAGACAAAACATTGGTAGGCTTGAACAAACAAGACGAACTGGCAACAGACAAACAGAGAACAGAGGTATAAATACACAGGGTATAATGGGGAAGATGGACGACACCTGGAGGGGGGTGGAGACAATCACAAAGACAGGTGAAACAAATCAGGGTGTGACAGAAATAATATTTTCTCCAAATGATTTGAGGGAGTGCGCACATGCAGCTATTCTGTGTTGAGCGGTTAACAAAGAAATAGG
Organism: Salvelinus fontinalis; assembly: GCF_029448725.1. Classification (NCBI taxonomy): domain Eukaryota; kingdom Metazoa; phylum Chordata; class Actinopteri; order Salmoniformes; family Salmonidae; genus Salvelinus; species Salvelinus fontinalis. The sequence goes on along the minus strand of NC_074690.1, from coordinate 24,194,847 downwards.
TATTATTATATGCTTAATTTAGAGTTATTCATGTAACTTTAGTTGTTCTACAAAAGTTGAGCTATATGTTTTGATTTTTAACAGATTGTAAGGCTGCATGATGCGACTCTAATGATGATTTGAAAAAAGTTGTTTGAAAGGCATGATCTCTGCTTGGTTTTTTGCCTAGGCTGTACACACTACATCAATCACTCATTCACAATTTGACAAGCACTTGATCATGTCTAGAATTTCATGGTGGCATCCCCTTTGTGTGGCCGTAATGCACCCTAAAAGAATCCATGCCTTTTGCGGCCAGTGAGTGCTGCACACTCAATCACGTGATCGGGTCTTTCTCACAGGCTACAAGTGAAGACAGACACATCAGGGACACAACTGCGCACGTCCTTATCCAATTCCGAGGTGAACATTGAAGATATTGGAAGAACTGTCCACATTTACTTTTGTCAGCCAACAAGATGAGTAGGCCTAACAAACAGCAAAAGCGCTAGCCTATGTCAATCTACCATCCCCATAGTAGAAAGGTCGACCTATTCTATTCTGTGCGAGAAAAAAATATTCCAACCATAGTCTGGGACAGTTGTGGGATGCGATAGATCCCAAATTAATACAACCACTAGCATCAACATTTTGTTTTACACAATGTGGCTGATGCAACAGATCAGAAAGTTTAGCTTAAAATGTTGATAAACTATTAGGCTATTTCTTCACATTATAAGCGCAGCAATGCGCACATGGTAGTAGGCTATAAGCACAAATGTTCCATTAGCGGAAAACACCAATATCAAAAGTGACCGCAAATGCAATTATGAATGTAATGCTTTTATTATAAAGGTGCATTTTTATGGTGAAAATTATCTCTCCCCAAACTTGAAACTCACACGCTGCTTATGTATAACAATTAGGCTCTACACCCCTTGTAAAGCAGATTAATGTGCTTAATTTTAAGAAGTTATTTGGCCACTTTAGTTGTGATACAAACCTTAATAAAACATATAGGCCTATGGGCTAGGCTACATGAGGTGTTCGACTATGATTCGGAAAAAAAAAACAAAAATAATATACTCACCCATCAGAATATTCTTGATTTAATCTTGTCCTTACGTATATTAAATAATATATGTGTGAAATTTGTTTTGATTTAGAATGGACCATTATCATTCACCTGTATTGAAACAGGAGGATGCTTCCAAATAGCAAATGGAGGATGCAGCATCAGAGCTTGGAGAAGCCTAATTACCGTGACTTTGACTGCCTTCATGACTCATGACCGCCGTTGTAGCGGTGATACGGTCACCACAAGAGCTCTAGGCGCACCCCTACATTGCCTTCAATGCTACGGGTGGCAACAATGTTATACTTGTTTGTACCAGACAACATCAGATACAGTTGAAGTCAGAAGTTTACATACAGCTTAGAAAATGCATTTAAACTCAGTTTTTCACAATTCCTGACATTTAATCCCAGTAAAAATTCCCTGTTTTAGGTCAGTTAGGATCACCACTTTATTTTAAGAATGTGAAATGTCAGAATAATTATTTCAGCTTTTATTTATTTCATCACATTCTCAGTGGGTCAGAAGTTTACATACAATTAGTATTTGGTAGCATTGCCTTTTAAATTGTTTAACTTGGGTCAAATGTTTCAGGTAGCCTTCCACAAGCTTCCCACAATAAGTTGGGTGAATTTTGGCCCATTCCTCCTGACAGAGCTGGTGTAACTGAGTCAGGTTTGTAGGCCTCCTTGTTCGCACATGCTTTTTCAGTTCTGTCCACAAATCTTCTATAAGATTGAGGTCAGGGCTTTGTGATGACCACTCCAATACCTTGACTTTGTTGTCCTTAAGCCATTTTGCCACAACCTTGGAAGTATGCTTGGGGTCATTGTCCATTTGGAAGACCCATTTGCGACCAAGCTTTAACTTCCTGACTGATGTCTTGAGATGTTCCTTCAATATATCCACATAATTTTGCTCACTCATGATGCCATCTATTTTGTGCACCAGTCCCTCCTGCAGCAAAGCACCCCCACAACATGATGCTGCCACCCCCGTGCTTCACGGTTGGGATGGTCTTCTTCGGCTTGCAAGCATTATGGCCAAACAGTTCTATTTTTGTTTCATCAGACCAGAGGACTTTTCTCTAAAAGGTATGATCTTTGTCCCCATGTGCAGTTGCAAACCGTAGTCTGGCTTTTTCATGGCAGTTTTGGAGCAGTGGCTTCTTCCTTGCTGAGCGGCCTTTTAGGTTATGTCGATATAGAACTCGTTTTACTGTGGCTATAGATACTTTTGTATCTGTTTCCTCCAGCATCTTCACAAGGTCCTTTGCTGTTGTTCTGGGATTGATTTGCACTTTTGCACCAAAGTACGTTCATCTCTAGGATACAGAACGCGTATCCTTCCTGAGCGGTATGACGGCTGCGTGGTCCCATGGTGTTTATACTTTAGTACTATTGTTTGTACAGATGAACGTGGTACCTTCAGGCGTTTGGAAATTGCTCCCAAGGATGAACCAGACTTGTGGAGGTCTACAATTATTTTTTCTGATGTCTTGGCTGATTTCTTTTGATTTTCCCATGATGTCAAGCAAAGAGGCACTGAGTTTGAAGGTAGGCCTTGAAATACATCCACAGGTACACCTCTAATTGACTCAAATGATGTCAATTGGCCTATCAGAAGCTTCTAAAGCCATGACATCATTTTCTGGAATTTTCCAAGCTGTTTAAATGCACAGTCAATTTAGTGTATGTAAACTTCTGACCCACTGGATTGTGATACAGTGAATTATAAATGAAATAATCTGTCTCTAAACAATTGTTGAAAAAATGACTTGTGTCATGCACAAAGTAGATGTCCTAACTGACTTGCCAAAACTATATTTTGTTAACAAGACATTTGTGGAGTGGTTGAAAAATTTGTTTTGATGACTCCAACCTAAGTGTATGTAAACTTCCGACTTCACCTGTAGATGGTTGTCATGTAGAGAGACAGAGGAGCACTGTTTTGATCGCTCGGATGCTTTCTCCTGTGAGAAAATTATGAAACACAGAGAGATGAAAGATACATTATGTTATGTGTTTTAATTTTTTTCTTTGTACAGTTTTGGGGGAAGTTTGGCTTCCCTTGGTATTCATGAAAACACGCCACTGCCTGCTGTAGAGAAATCAAACATACCTAAACATACCTAGTCGATAATCTCTACGAACACTACTTGGCCGCCGTAAAGATACATTTGTCCCTCGCTATCAAATAAACAGCTGAATCAAACTTTTGTCACAATCACACTACATTCCTGATGTGTCAACAGTGGGCTACCATCAGACCAAGCACTTTGTACGAGACTACCTACCATGAAATCTACCATTGTCTACACAGCAGGAATATAGTGCGATTCGGACAAAAGTCCCGCCAGAATCCAGTTGCGGTCGGAGCTAGAAAGCATCCTGTAGCCTACCCTGAAGACTAGAACATTCAATATGCATATTTTCTCACATGATGTAAGTAAAAACCACTTACAAGTCTTACCTGCCAGAAAAGATCAGTTGGTTCTGTATATAGGGTGATTCCTAAAATGACTTACAGAACCATTGGCCATGCTTCAGGAAATCTTCCAGTGGGATTAAGTGTTATTCTACATTGGATAATATATGTACCATTTTCTGTGTACACACAGGTCTCCTTCATCTTATATTGTTACTGGTCTCCTAGCAACAATGACTGGCACCAGCCAACCCACAGTACCAGAATCAGTGCTCGTTAGCATCGACCCAGACAACAGACCCTTAATATCTGTGCCAGACCAACCATGCACTCTGGTCTCTCTACAGTCTGTTTACTGTGAAGGCATGCTGATTCTGAAATGAAACTCTATATCCTATATAGTGTACCCTATGTGGGCCCTGGTCAAAGTAAGTGCACTATATAAGGAATAGGGGTAAAAACTAGTGCACTATAGGGAATAGGGTCCCATTTCAGACACACGTGAGTCCATTGTTGTGGGCCTAAGAAGCTCTTGGAGGCTGACACTAACAATAATGACATCCAAGGCAGCGCCTGCTCCCGCCCACACTCAGAGTGCTCTGGGAAGCCAGTGAATAGCAGCCTTGTTGTGTGGTGTGGGAGAAGTGGAAGGACATCAGCATAGAGCAGTGTTGGCACCACAGGGCTGCCCTACTGTTCTTGGCTGCGTGTACAGACTAATGAGAATGTAGCTGTAAGCAGTAAGTGCTACACTCTTAGAAAAAAAAGGCTTCTAAAAGGGTTCTTTGGCTGTTCCCATAGGATAACCCTTTTTGGTTCCAGGTAGAACCCTTTTGGGTTCCATGTAGAGCCCTCTGTGGAAGGGGAACCAAAAAGGAACCAAAAAGGGTTCTTACCTGGAACCAAAATGGTTCCTTAAAGGGTTCTCCTATGGGGACAGCCAGATAACCCTTTTACTGTAGGTACTAGATTAGAGTGTATTGTCTTGTCCGTAATAAGGTGACCAAAGATACTGCATTCAAAATTATTCCCACACTTGTATTACAATATTAACGTCGTTTTGGTGCAACTAAGATGCAAGTCTTTGTAATCATTATGACCAATTTCCACACTGTCAATGGAAAATGTATTAGATACTGAATCAAGGTCAATGCCTATGCAAGTATCTTTCTCTGTTGGACGGAGCACACCATGTTAACTTGATTTACATGATTCATCCCATCTCCCTGATTAGTATTTTCAGCCTGTAACCTACCAAATATAACATGCATTGTCATATAATTAATGTATTTTTCATTCTCTCTGTCTCTCTCTGTCTCTCTTTGCCTCTCTGTGTTGTTGTTGTGCAGGTATGAATGCTGCTGTACGGGCTGTGGTCCGCATGGGTATTTATGTGGGAGCTAAAGTCTATTTCGTCCATGAGGTGAGATCATGATAGACACTTGTACTTGTACTGTTCTACCACTGACACTGAGACAAATCAACACCGACAAGTTCTGTGCTCATAGGGCAAAGCTTTTTCTTTGAGCAGTAGTGGTTTGGATAAACAAAATGTTACAGAATGAAATAGAACACTAAATTAAATTGGTGATTAACAGGATCTCTATGCAAAATGTGTAATGTTTAAATAAAACAGAGGAGGAGCGATTCTTTGGTATAAATGTTCAACGAGATTACTTTTATTTCATTTAAGGGTCATGGAAATGAGAAGTAGAGTATTTGAATTGGAAACTTTTGAAGTCATGGTGTTGGTAGCGGGAACAGTTTCCCATACATAAGCAGCTAATTAATATGCTGAGGAAATCATACTTCTGACTCTGGAGGTTATCTAATAATGTTCCTGTCCACTGGGGTCAAATAAAATCTAATTGTATTTGTCACATGCTTCGTAAACAGGTGTAGACTAGAGTGAAATGCTTGCTTACAGGCACTTCCAACAACGGGGTCAAATAAAATAATTCCAGGGCTTAAGAATTAAATTAGGTGTGATTCTGTCTCTACAGTTTTCACTTAATGCTTTTATAAGGATGACTTAACGCCTGGTCAGAGGTCTGGTCAGAGGTCATGAGGTCATGATGGAATACTGTATGAGAATATCAAATCAAATGAAATTGTATTTGTCACATGCTTCATAAACAACAGGTGTGGACTAACAGTGAAATGCTTACTTACGGGCCCTTCCCAACAATGCAGAGAAATAATAGAAAAATAATAACACAAGGAATAAATACACGAGTAATGATAACTTTGCTACTGTATATACACGGGGTACCAGTACCAAGTCGATGTGCAGGGGTATTTGAGGTAGATATGTACATATAGGTAGGGATAGAGTGACTAGGCTACAGGATAGACAATAAACAGTAACAGCAGCGTGTGTGATGAGACAAAATAGTTAGTGCAAAAAGGGTCAATGCAGGTAGCTAATTAGTAAACTATTTTAACTATTTATTTAGCAGTCTTATGGCTTGGGGGTCGAAGCTGTTCAGGGTCCTGTTGGTTCCATACTTGCATTGGTAGCGCTTGCTGTGTACTAGTAGAGAGAACACTATGACTCGGGTGGCTGGAGTCTTTGCTTAAGTGTCGTCTATTGTTAGAGACTCCAGTGTTTGATGACTGATGAAAGTTATTCCGTTGAGCAGGCTCACAGCACACTCACTGTCTGTGTCTCAAATGGCACACTAGTCCCTCTATAGTGCACAGCTTTTTACCAGAGCCCTATGCACACCAAAAGTAGTGCACTATATAGGCAATGGGGTATGTGTTACGTGCCTCTTAATGGAGGGAGGTGCAGGAATCAGGAGCAGGAGAGCAAGGAAGTCCCAGTGGCAAAATAGTTTATTAGGCAGTCCCAACTCAACTACAACATGGGACTGAAACTCGCCCAAACGAGGTCGCCACACACACAGCGAAATAAACGCTACACACGGGGGAGAAATCTCTACTCCTAAACTCATACCAAACGGCACAACTGCTGTGAGAAAAAGAAAACCCCGGGGTGCAGACACGCACCCCTGATAACGTAACCACAGAAAACAATCCCCCACAAAGACTAGCAGGCAGCGGAGGTAAATATACCCACCAAAATCAACTAATAAGACACAGGTGTAAACAATACAGACAGACACAAACGAAAAGGAAAAATGGATCGGTGGCTGCTAGTAGGCCGGTGACTGCCGAACAGGGAGAGGAGCCACCTTCGGTGGAAGTCGTGACAGTATGGGCGCTGGTCAAAAGTAGTGCACTATACGGAATAGGTTGGAATTTGGGACATACGCTCTGCAAGAGACTAACTGTAACATGTTGTTATCTGCTCTGTCTGACTCAATGGAGGAGGGAGGATATGAGCTCTGGTGTCAATGTCTAAATAATTAGATTACAGGAAGCTTCAAACGTCCCTGTAGTGCCATTGCCATGAGTCTTGAATAAACAACAGTATGCTGTGAGATATATCAGTGTACCTTTAATAAGTGGGCATCATTTGTGCTAGTGTTAAAGGAATGGTTCGTCTAATTTTCATGTTTGGGCCAAATTGATCTTACCTCGAGTTGTCTATGTATGCCAGCAGAGACAGCATCCATGATAATATGTTGTTTACTTTTGCTACAGGTAGCAGTTAGCATGATTTAGCATTGTCCTCTCAAAATGAATGTAAGTCAATATCCCTGATGTTATCAAAGATGCGTTGCAGAGTCAACGACTGTTACTATGTAACAACATTGGAATTCATGAATATGTTCATATTAATATTAGGAAATATAGGCCTATGCTGTGAGATAATGTTCATATTTATTTTCTCTATGCAGGGTTACCAGGGTATGGTAGATGGTGGGGATAACATTGAAGAGGCATCATGGGAAAGTGTCTCAAGCATGCTGCAAGTGGTAAGTAGTGCAATGAATGCCTTTAGGCAAAATACTATGGATTTGTTTAACATTATCATCACAGTCACAGGCTATATATATAGTATATGTAGTGGTTAATGAATATTTTGGCCAGAGGCTACAGTATATTATACAGTATATGATGGTTAATGGTTTGAATATATTTGTGGTAACAGAATTTACAAATGCATATGACAGATGAGCGCAGCTGCATTTCTGGCTGATGCTAAACAGAGTGGAAGGTGCGCTGTCATTGTGGATTCTGCATGAACCTGATAGTTAATGACAACAAAACACACAACACTAAAGAAATATGTGCGATGTTGAATTAATGACACCTATCAATGTGCTCAATTGTGTCAGATAATATCATCCATTGGTTTGGTCTAGAGCTGTTTTGTTCCATTCATCCTACCTTCATCCACCCATCCATCCACATTTATCCGTCTATCCTTCCAACATTAATTAATTCAATCATCCATCCATCCATCCCTCCATCTATCCTTCACCCATTCATCCAATCTTCATTCATCTATCCACCAACCTCAACCTATCCATCCATCAATTCAGTTGTCATCCATCCATCAATCCATCTTTTCAACTGTCATTCATCCATTCATCTGAATTCTTGGCTGTTGTATTTTCCTGTCAGGGTGGCACAGTCATTGGCAGTGCCCGCTGCAAGGAGTTCCGCAGCCACGAGGGGCGTCTAAAGGCTGCCCACCACCTGGTGCAGCGTGACATCACCAACCTGTGTGTGATTGGAGGGGACGGCAGCCTCACTGGGGCCAACCTCTTCAGAGAGGAGTGGAGCGGACTACTGGAGGAACTGGTCCAGCAGGGTATCTCAATGTTGTAGTCAATGGAGTGGACCAAATGTTCACAGTAATCTACTCCATCACTAATTTCTACGCAAAAAAATGTATTTATATGCCTGACATATTGTAGTAAAACATGTATTACTATGTATTACCAAAGCCTGTATACAGCCATTCCATCTATGAGTGTACATTACTCAGTAGTGAAGCCAGTAGGTTCATATTACGTTGCATTGTGTATAAAGGTCTGATTGATGAGGAGGCTGCCCAGAACAACTCAGAGCTGCACATCGTGGGAATGGTGGGTTCCATCGACAATGACTTCTGTGGCACTGACATGACAATCGGGACAGACTCTGCCCTGCACAGAATCATAGAGGTGGTGGACGCAATCATGACTACAGCCCAGAGGTACTGACATAGATGATTGTTGTTGAATGGTACATTTCTTAACTTTTAGATGAGCCAACATTTACACAGATAGAGGTACTGACAGATACAGTGGCATATTTAGCTCAGTGATGTTGTTTGTACACAATCAACATTTACACAGACTTCTCTCCTTTCCCTCAGCCACCAGAGGACGTTTGTGCTGGAGGTCATGGGAAGACATTGTGGGTATGGAATGGCATTTCATTTCTGCTTTCATTTCCTGCTTTATTCTTGTACTTGCTACAATTTAGCAATGGACTCTCAGCAGTCCTGCTTTGAAAATGTTTGTACATACACAAATGGGTTTGTATTGCATGTATTTATATTTGATATTTTATTGTATACTAAATGTACAGTGTGTGTGTGTGTGTGTGTGTGTGTGTGTGTGTGTGTGTGTGTGTGTGTGTGTGTGTGTGTGTGCGTGCGTGCGTGCGTGCGTGCGTGCGTGTGTGTAGGTACCTGGCCTTAGTAAGTGCTCTGGCCTGTGGGGCTGACTGGGTGCTGATCCCTGAGATGCCCCCTGAGGACGGGTGGGAGGAACAGATGTGTCAGAAACTGTCTGAGGTAACAACATACACACACACACACACACACACACACACACACACACACACACACACACACACACACACACACACACACACACACACACACACACACACACACACACACACACACAGGTAACATCTGACATCTGCAGATCTAACAAATACATTTCAATCTATACCTCACTTTGAATAGGATTTACTGCTTAGTGATAACACGTTGTAGTGTATTTTATTTCCTTCAACCATAGCAAAAGCAGCAATGTTCATTGTGTTTCTTAATGTCCAGAGCCGATCCAGGGGTTCAAGGCTGAATATAATCATTGTCGCTGAAGGAGCCATTGACAGACAAGGAAAGGCTATAACTGTTAATAATGTCAAGGATGTGAGTACCTGAATATGCAACAAAGGGAGAACCAAAAGCAGGTCCTACAGATGTGTGAATAGCTTCATGCTTTACAGATGAAAGGACTCTGTTAAGTGAGAAAGGGACAGAGGTAGTAGGCAGATCTGTTCTTTCTCTCTCTCTGGTAGGCATGCAGCTGTTTCAGCATAAACCGGGTCCAGCTTTTGAAAAGCCAAATGCAAAAATGTTCTGTCATGTACTGTATATCTGTGCTTTGTTTGTATTCTTATAGAATCGTGCAGATAAGAAACGGCTCAATATCATTATTGTAGCAGAGGGGGCGATAGATTCTCACAACAAGCCTATCACTACAGACCATATTAAGGAAGTAAGTACTCAGCTGTCCTGTACTGGTGGAGTACTCCTCTGCAGACCTGGGTTCAAATCCTATTTGAAATCTTTTTGCGACTTTTCTATTGGTTTAATTGCGCCAGACAAGCTTAATCAAGCCCACATTAAGTATTTGAAATGATTTCATACTGTATTTGAACCCTGGTCTGGTACAGTACTTCTGTGTGCCGTGGTTACTTCTGGCTGCACATCGTCATCTCTCCATCTCTCTGTCCCATTAACAACATGCTGTCCATGTTTTAACTCTTCATCTAAGTATTTTATTGGATCTTTCTTAGTAATGTGAACTTCTGTGAATTATACTTCTTCCTGTTTGTGCCTTGCAACCTTGTTCTTCATCAGCATACCTAACCTGGTAAGCATAGAAATACATATATAACTAATAGGATCACAGTTCTGGTAAGAGTCTTATACAGTACAGTTTACTTGGCAGAACAAAAGAACAAGGGCTGAGTCCAAAATGGCACCCTATTCTCTATAATATACTGTACTAGTTTTGACCAGCTCTGGTTAAAAGTAGTGCACTATATAGGGAATAGGGTGCCATTTGGAACACACAGGTGTAAGTGTTGGAGACTCACTTACTACGTACATGACAGGAACTGTTTTGCATGGGTGTACAGTGCTTGTGCTTTCACTTACTGTCTTTCTTTCTAAGGTATAGCATGCCATTGTCATTCTCTTTCTACCATACAATACAAATAGACAATTTTTGCATTCCAAATGGCACCCTATTCTCTATATCCTGGTCCTGGGGACACAAAAGGGTGCACATTTTGGTTTTTGCCTTAGCACTACACAGCTGATTTAGCTCATCATCAAATCTTTGATTAGTGGAATCAGATGTGCACTCCTTTGGGTCCCTAGGACCAGAATTAAGAAACACTGATCTATATAATGCATTACTTTTGTAGTAGTGCACTATATATAGGGAATAGGGTGCCATTTGGGACGTAAGTGTTATTGAATTACTCTGCTAATTTGAGGAAACGTACATTGCTCAATACCTGGCTTTCCTCTCCTACTATAGTTGGTTGTTAGCTGTCTGGGCTTTGACACCCGAGTCACCATCCTGGGTCACGTCCAGAGAGGAGGAACCCCCTCTGCCTTCGACCGGATCCTGGTGAGTGTTACCCACATACTCACATACAATGAAAAGGCACTTATAGACTGGGTTGCTTCCTAAATGGCACCCTATTCCCTATATAGTGCACTACTTTTCAGTTAGAGTCACAGCCCTTTGTGCTGCCGTCTGTCTAATAGCTGAATAATATCCCTGGTTTGTTTGTTTTGGTTAGTAACCATGAGGCAGTTTCAGAATGGTAATCATCATTTAAAGAGCATGTCATTTCATACTGTTATGCAATTTCTAACTTGAACTTGGAAGTTATTTTCCCAATGTCCCAGATCACCATTAATTCTAAGTTGACCCCAGTATAAATATGATTTGACCTTTGCCCTCCACCCTGTCTGTCCAGGCCAGTCGTATGGGAGTGGAGGCGGTCCTGGCCCTGTTGGAGGCGTCAGCCAGCACCCCGGCCTGCGTAGTGTCTCTGTGTGGGAACCAGGCTGTCCGTCTGCCCCTCATGGAGTGTGTTCAGATGGTACACTTACACTGTGTGTTCACATGCTAAACAGCCCTGCTGGGACCGTGGATTAGTATTCTGTACAGTGTACAGATGGGGATGGCCGCCAGCCAAGATAGTGTGTGTGAGATTCCTTTACTCAACAGTAATGAACACGTATGAAGTGATAGCCTACCCCTTTGTGATGTTTTCAGGTTCTACACCATTTACAGGATGCATCAAGTACTTCTACCTACTGTATACATTACAGATCTATTATGAATAAAGACAATTGATAGGCTGTTGATTCCAGACACATTAACCACTCGTATTTATTTTCTCAATAGACACAAGACGTCCAGAAAGCTATGGACGAGAAGAATTTTGAGGAAGCTGTGAGACTGCGTGGCAGGTATATTATCTGACTCTTGTACCAATTCTACATTCTTTGATAAAATAAAGTGATATCTCTGTATTTCTAAGATGCATATCTTTATTTGGCCAGCAGTCTAGTCTAGCAGGACCATTACAGCTTTACAGGATTCAGATTCATTTTCCTCTTGCCTTTAAGAGTTTATGCAACTTAGTAATGGAGGTTTCTGGACACAAGGTAGATGGATGAATAACAGTATGTTTCATTCATATTTTGCAGGAGTTTCGAAAACAACCTGAACACCTACAAACTCCTGTCTTACCGGAAAGCAGACTCTGAACTCCCAAATGTAAGTATCCTCAGTAGAGGTCGACCGATTATGATTTTTCAACGCCGATATCGATACCGATTATTGGAGGACCAAAAAAAGCCGATACCAATTCATCGGCCAATTTTTTTTGTTTATTTGTAGTAATGACAACTACAACAATACTGAATGAACACTTATTTTAACTTAATATAATAAATCAATAAAATACATTTAGCCTGTTCAATTTGGTTTAAATAATGCAAAAACAAAGTGTTGGAGAAGAAAGTAAAAGTGCAATATGTGCCATGTAAGAAAGCTAATGTTTAAGTTCCTTGCTCAGAACATGAGAACATATGAAAGCTGGTGGTTCCTTTTAACATGAGTCTTCAATATTCCCAGGTAAGAAGTTTTAGGTTGTAGTTATTATAGGAATTATAGGACTATTTCTCTCTATACGATTTGTATTTCATATACCTTTGACTATTGGATGTTCTTATAGGCACTTTAGTATTGCCAGTGTAACAGTATAGCTTCCATCCCTCTCCTCGCCGCTACCTGGGCTCGAACCAGGAACACATCGACAACAGCCACCCTCGAAGCAGCGTTACCCATGCAGAGCAAGGGGAACAATTACTCCAAGTCTCAGAGCGAGTGACGTTTGAAACACTATTAGCGCGCACCCCGCTAACTAGCTAGCCATTTCACATCGGTTACACCAGCCTAATCTCGGGAGTTGATAGGCTTGAAGTCATAAACAGCGCAATGCTTGAAGCATTGCAAAGAGCTGCTGGCAAAAACGCACGAAAGTGCTGTTTGAATGAATGCTTACGAGCCTTCTGGTGCCTACCATCGCTCAGTCAGACTGCTCTATCAAATCATAGGCTTAATTATAACATAATAACACACAGAAATACGAGCCTTAGGTCATTAATATGGTCGAATCCGGAAACGATCATCTCAAAAACAAAACATTTATTCTTTCAGTGAAATACGAACCGTTCCGTATTTTATATAACGGGTGGCATCCATAAGTCTGAATATTCCTGTTACATTGCACAGCCTTCAATGTTATGTCATAATTACGTAAAATTCTGGCAAATTAGTTCGCAATGAGCCAGGCGGCCCAAACTGTTGCATATACCCTGACTCTGCGTGCAATGAACGCAAGAGAAGTGACACAATTTCACCTGGTTAATATTGCCTGCTAACCTGGATTTCTGTTAGCTAAATATGCAGGTTTAAAAATATATACTTCTGTGTATTGATTTTAAGAAAGGCATTGATGTTTATGGTTAGGTACACGTTGGAGCAACGATAGTCCTTTTTTGCGAATGCGCACTGCATCGATTATATGCAACGCAGGACACACTAGATAAACTAGTAATATCATCAACCATGTGTAGTTATAACTAGTGATTATGATTGATTGATTGTTTTTTATAAGATAAGTTTAATGCTAGCTAGCAACTTACCTTGGCTTCTTACTACATTCGCGTAACAGGCGGGCTCCTCGTGGGGCAGGTGGTTAGAGCGTTGGACTAGTTAACCTTAAGTTTGCAAGATTGAATCCCTGAGCTGACAAGGTAAAAATCTGTCGTTCTGCCCCTGAACAAGGCAGTTAACCCACCGTTCCTAGGCCGTCATTGAAAATAAGAATGTGTTCTTAACTGACTTGCCTAGTTAAATAAAGGTGTACATTTTTTTTTTTTACCGATTTCCGATTGTTATGAAAACTTGAAATCGGCCCTAATTAATCGGCCATTCCGATTAATCGGTCAACCTCTAATCCTCAGATAACCCAAGGCAAACATTTATATTGTACATTGACAAAGTTACTGTGACATTCACATGTGTTTTCCCTAACATTTGTGTCTTTCCAGCGTTTCTCAGATTTGTCTGTTAGGATCAGGTACTTCCTGTTGAGGTGCATTGTGGCTCATACTGAGGTCTTTTTGTGACACTAACAGAGTGTGTTTGTTAAATTGTTTTCTGTCTTGAGGGGATAGGAAGAGGATGAGCTCCCATATAATGTACGTACTGTACTGTAACCTACTATAATATACCAGCTCTAGATCAGTGCTAAGTTCTCCTATATGTACACCGTTTGTGCTATCATGCCAACTTTGTGTGTTTGGCTTGACAATGACAGCAATGGAGTTGGCAAGAGCACAAACGGATCTGGGACCAGGCTTCGTTTGAAATACTAATTTGCTGCATCAATGGCCCTGTAGAATAGAAAAACAAGTAGCTTTTAGGTTTAATTTTTTCTAACGACATCTTTATTTGAATAGAATAATACCTCCATAGGGCCATGATTGAACTAGACAGCTTCTGACGTAGTAAATGTAGGATTAGACCATTTTGAACATAAATAGTGTCACAAAATGACAGATGTCTGTTGCTGTAGCCTCATTGCTTATTTCTTCATGGCTCTGCTTAGTAGAAGAACAGTATATCTGTGTTCTAAGAAGTGCCCTGTTCCTGCACGTTCAGTATGCTTGCTGTTGCCATAGTAGCCTACTAGCTAGTTCTGCTGCAGAGAAGTATCAATCAGACACATGCTTGTGATCTGCTCAAAGTAAGAGATTACTTTGAGATTACCACGCCTATGAGGGCACTCATATACGTGGGGTCTATCTGTCCATGAGCACGTTGTGATCATGTGATTGAGCTCAGAGCCAGTGGTCTATGTGAAGTACAACAACAGCCTATACAGATGCAGCATCTTGGAGCCGTAGCATGAGGCCTTGCTAGAGATTGTCTCTGCATGCTGCTCCATTCTCCACGGAGACAACAGCTTTGCCAGGCTTGTAGAGCATCTCTACCCAGTATCAACCACTATGAGCAGGTGTATGTATACAGAGGGGTTTGGTGATATGGGTATCAATGAGCATTTTGAATTTACTGAATAGAAATTGAAATGACCGCTAGTTTAAAATGTGTATGTATTTTTGTGTGTGTTTTTGTGTGTGTGTGTATTTCTAAATGTGTGTGTGTGACGACTGCGCTGTTGATCCTCAGAGCTCCTTCAACGTGGCGGTGCTGAACGTGGGTGCCCCTGCTGCGGGCATGAACGCAGCTGTCCGCTCGGCCGTCAGGGTGGGCATCACCGAGGGGCACAAGATGTTCGCCGTTAACGACGGCTTCGAGGGATTCTACAAGGGACAGGTACTGGGGTTAAGACACATGATTATAGTCATTTTATTCTTCCCCACTGAGAATTATGGTCTCACTGCCACATGATCAACAGGTTGTTTGCTCACTTAACACATTTGATCATATTTGTCCCCTAGTATTGTTTACACCAAATGCATGCTTTTCAACCGTACCAAATGCATGCTTTTCAACCTTTCGCTGCCTGCACCCGCACGCCCGACTAGCATCACCACCCTGGACGGTTCCGACCTAGAATATGTGGACATCTATAAGTACCTAGGTGTCTGGCTAGACTGCAAACTCTCCTTCCAGACTCATATCAAACATCTCCAATCCAAAATCAAATCTAGAGTCGGCTTTCTATTCCGCAACAAAGCCTCCTTCACTCACGCCGCCAAACTTACCATAGTAAAACTGACTATCCTACCGATCCTCGACTTCGGCGATGTCATCTACAAAATAGCTTCCAATACTCTACTCAGCAAACTGGATGCAGTTTATCACAGTGCCATCCGTTTTGTTACTAAAGCACCTTATACGACCCACCACTGCGACCTGTATGCCCTAGTCGGCTGGCCCTCGCTACATGCTCGTCGTCAGACCCACTGGCTCCAGGTCATCTACAAGGCTATGCTAGGTAAAGTGCCGCCTTATCTCAGTTCACTGGTCACGATGGCTACACCCACCCGTAGCACGCGCTCCAGCAGGTGTATCTCACTGATCATCCCTAAAGCCAAAACCTCATTTGGATGCCTTTCCTTCCAGTTCTCTGCTGCCTGCGACTGGAACGAATTGCAAAAATCTCTGAAGTTGGAGACTTTTATCTCCCTCAACAACTTTAAAAATCTGCTATCCGAGCAGCTAACCGATCGCTGCAGCTGTACATAGTCCATCGGTATATAGCCCACCCAATTTACCTACCTCACCCCCCATACTGATTTTATTTATTTACTTTTCTGCTCTTTTGCACACCAGTATCTCTTCTTGCACATGATCATCTGATGATTTATCACTCCAGTGTTAATCTGCTAAATTGTAATTATTTGATTTATTGCCTACCTCATGCCTTTTGCACACATTGTATATAGATTCTCTTTTTTCTACCATGTTATTGACTTGTTTATTGTTTACTCCATGTGTAACTCTGTGTTGTTGTCTGTTCACACTGCTATGCTTTATCTTGACCAGGTCGCAGTTGCAAATGAGAACTTGTTCTCAACTAGCCTACCTGGTTAAATAAAGGTGAAATAAAATAAATAAATAAAATACACCATTAACCTTGAAAGGCAGTCTACACCATATTTTGAAAGCCATTAGAATAACCAGAACGCATATTTAAAATGATTAATATAAACATGACAGTGAAGCCAGATAAGCTAAAAGTTATAGTGACCTTGTTGACTGGCTTTGCAGAGTAGAAAAGTAGCTGCCTACTGTAAGTCACCTTTCCTCTTGTGTCCGCTGCCACTGCCACTGATGGTGTTTTTCAGATAATACTTGTGTGGGGTGATAAACAGGAGTGCTTACAGTGCTTACAATTGTATTTTCATTTTTGTTTTGTATTTAACCGCCACTTTAAACGTGTACATGACACTGCAACCAAATTTCCCCTTGGGGACAATAAAGTCAGTAAGTAAGTAAGTAAGCCAATTACTCTCACCTCCACTCTCCTTTATCCAGGCCTCTCACTCACCCCCGGTCCTTTATCCAGGCCTCTCACTCACCCCCTGTCCTTTATCCAGGACCTCTCACTCAACCCCTGTCCTTTATGCAGGCCTCTCACTCACCCCCTGTCCTTTATGCAGGCCTCTCACTCACCCCCTGTCCTTTATCCAGGCCTCTCACTCACCCCCTGTCCTTTATCCAGGATCTCTCACTCACCCCCTGTCCTTTATGCAGGCCTCTCACTCACCCCCTGTCCTTTATGCAGGCCTCTCACTCACCCCCTGTCCTTTATGCAGGCCTCTCACTCACCCCCTGTCCTTTATGCAGGCCTCTCTCTCACCCCCTCTCCTTTATGCAGGCCTCTCACTCACCCCCTGTCCTTTATGCAGGCCTCTCACTCACCCCCTGTCCTTTATGCAGGCCTCTCACTCACCCCCTGTCCTTTATGCAGGCCTTTAACTCACCCCTTGTCCTTTATGCAGGCCTCTCACTCACCCCTGTCCTTTATGCAGGCCTCTCACTCACCCCCTGTCCTTTATGCAGGCCTTTAACTCACCCCCTGTCCTTTATGCAGGCCTCTCACTCACCCCTTGTCCTTTATGCAGACCTCTCACTCACCCCCTGTCCTTTATGCAGGCCTTTAACTCACCCCCTGTCCTTTATGCAGGCCTCTCACTCACCCCCTGTCTTTTATGCAGGCCTTTAACTCACCCCTTGTCCTTTATGCAGGCCTCTCACTCACCCCTGTCCTTTATGCAGGCCTCTCACTCACCCCCTGTCCTTTATGCAGGCCTTTAACTCACCCCTGTCCTTTATGCAGGCCTCTCACTCACCCCCTGTCCTTTATGCAGGCCTCTCACTCACCCCCTGTCCTTTATGCAGGCCTCTCACTCACCCCTTGTCCTTTATGCAGGCCTTTCACTCACCCCCTCTCCTTTATGCAGGCCAGGCCTCTCACTCACCCCCTGTCCTTTATGCAGGCCTTTAACTCACCCCCTGTCCTTTATGCAGGCCAGGCCTCTCACTCACCCCCTCTCCTTTATGCAGGCCTCTCACTCACCCCCTGTCCTTTATGCAGGCCTCTCACTCACCCCCTGTCCTTTATGCAGGCCTCTCACTCACCCCTTGTCCTTTATGCAGGCCTCTCACTCACCCCCTGTCCTTTATGCAGGCCTCTCACTCACCCCCTGTCCTTTATGCAGGCCTTTAACTCACCCCCTGTCCTTTATGCAGGCCTCTCACTCACCCCCTGTCCTTTATGCAGGCCTCTCACTCACCCCTGTCCTTTATGCAGGCCTCTCACTCACCCCCTGTCCTTTATGCAGGCCCCTCACTCACCCCTTGTCCTTTATGCAGGCCTTTCACTCACCCCCTCTCCTTTATGCAGGCCTCTCACTCACCCCCTGTCCTTTATGCAGGCCTCTCACTCACCCCTGTCCTTTATGCAGGCCTCTCACTCACCCCCTGTCCTTTATGCAGGCCCCTCACTCACCCCTTGTCCTTTATGCAGGCCTCTCACTCACCCCCTCTCCTTTATGCAGGCCTCTCACTCACCCCCTGTCCTTTATGCAGGCCTCTCACTCACCCCCTGTCCTTTATGCAGGCCTTTAACTCACCCCCTGTCCTTTATGCAGGCCAGGCCTCTCACTCACCCCCTCTCCTTTATGCAGACCTCTCACTCACCCCCTCTCCTTTATGCAGGCCTTTAACTCACCCCCTCTCCTTTATGCAGGCCTCTCACTCACCCCCTCTCCTTTATGCAGGCCCCTCTCCCACCCCCTCTCCTTTATGCAGGCCACTCACTCGCCCTTTCTCCTTTATGCAGGCCTCTCTCTCACCCCTTCTCCTTTATGCAGGCCTCTCTCTCACCCCTCTCCTTTATGCAGGTCTCTCTCTCACCCCCTCTCCTTTATGCAGGCCACTCACTCACCCCCTTTCCTTTATGCAGGCCTCTCTCTCACCCCCTCTCCTTTATGCAGGCCTCTCTCTCACCCCTCTCCTTTATGCAGGCCTCTCTCTCACCCCTCTCCTTTATGCAGGCCTCTCACTCACCCCCTCTCCTTTATGCAGGCCTCTCTCTCACCCCCTCTCCTTTATGCAGGCCCATCTCTCACCCCCTATCCGTTATGCAGGCCTCTCTCACCTCCACTCTCATCCCCATTTCCTAGGCCTCTAACCCCTACTTTCTCACCCTCACACCCAATCCCTTTCTCTGTCACTCCCGCTTTCTGTCACTCCCTTTTTCTGTCACCCACTCTCTCTGTCACCAGACCTCAAACAACACTGCCTGGGTCAGTCTTTGTTTCAAGGGCCCTGGGCACTCAGCTGGAGGAAAGCATGAAGGCAGGGATAAGTGATTGAAAATAATGGTGTGCTCCTTCGTCCATGGTCAAATGTTACTTTACCTTGCCCAACACTGAGGGATGAGTGAGACCTTGGTAGAGTACTGTTGGTAGATTAGAGCCTGTGTGCTTCAATGAGCGATAACACAGTACAATCAAACTGTCATACAAAGCAGGATAGATGTTATATGTCTATATCATTGACTGCAAATCTGATGTGCGGGATTGTTTTTTAGAATGTCATTCATTCCTTTAGCATGTTTTGTGTCCCATTGAAATGAACGTAATGAATGAGGATGTTAGCAATTAGGAGAGCTTTATGGAGACTACTCAGAACACATTTGAAACCGCAATCTCAAACGCAGTTTTGTTGTGTTTGTGTCCACACAGATAAAGGAGATTAAATGGGGAGATGTAGGTGGTTGGACTGGACAAGGGGGGTCCATACTGGGAACAAAGAGGTAGGCCAATGAACAGAGCCCATAGAGTGCCATTTGGGACACAACAAGTGTTTAAAAACGTGCAGCATGGAAAGTCAACACTGACATATCGGGTACTGTAGATTAACACAGATTTTCATTCCTAATTTCAGAACCCTTCCAGCGAAGCATCTTGATAAGATAGCTGAACAAATCAGGATACATAACATCAATGCTTTGCTTGTTATCGGTGGATTTGAGGTATGTACAGCACATCACAGCATCAAATGCATTGGACATTGAAATAACAGTTGAATATTATTACAGGTTTATACCACCACTATGCATTACCAAATTGTATATTGTACTTTTTATAAATGTGAAAAGTTTTTAGCATAGTCTACTCTAGTAATCCTCAAATACTTTAAGTACTTGTTAGTTAAATGCATTGTCCGGCACACTGAAAAGATCTTGCATTAGAGTCCTATTTGAATCTTAGTAATAGTAAAATTTGAATCTTAGTAATAGTAATACACTCTAATAGTAATACTAATAATAATCTTTGAGAAATACACTGGAATATACTCCTGTCTCATATCTTTTTCTACGTTTGTCACACTGTTGTATTCATTCATTTCACAATCTAAAGTGACAAAATATTCTCCATTATTCCCTCCTATGATTATTAAGAACATATTTCTCCACAATTCCTAGCACCCTTCAGGCTCTCCTCCCTGTGTCCCCCATATCTGTGTCAGTTACACTGTGGGGTGCTTCCTATGTCACACTGTCCATTTTGATAGGCCCGGCTCCCTCACACTGGCTCCGCCCACCTTGTCCTGTCTTTATGGCTGTGTACTAAATGGCACCCTATACCCTATACAGTGCACTACTAAGTAGTGTACTATATAGGGAATAGGGTGCCATTTTGGGATGCTACCCAATTAACTCTAAAGCCCTGGCTCTGCCCTGTACTGTAGGCCTTCCTGGGAGTCATGGAACTGTCCGCTGCCCGGGAGAAATATAATGAGTTCTGTGTCCCCATGGTTATGGTCCCTGCCACGGTCTCCAACAATATACCGGGCTCTGACCTCAGCATTGGCGCAGACACAGCTTTGAATGCTATTACTGATGTAAGTCTGGCTGGGGGTCAGAGGTCGCAGGTTTACGTGTTTTAAGAACACCCTCCAGCCAATCAGAATTGGGGGCTTCACTGATCGCAGCTTGGGCGTGGCATTTACCAGCATCACAACTGGCTGAATGTAACTGAGCGTTACCTAAAGGCACCAAACTGATTTGTGTTGACCAAGGTATGCATGTGCTACTTTATCATCTGAAAGGAAATAGTTAGGTAGAGTTTAAAAAGCCATAGAAGGGCATAGTAAACACTAAGTGAAAGAGTTAGATATAGTATGACAACTTATCCTCTGATTAGTTGCAAGAGACTGTATTGTAAAAACAGCAAGAAGTTAACAGTGATTTTATTAAAGCTCAAACATGTAAAGAGGTACAGTAGTATATGATTAGTAGTGGTAGGAGTAGGATTAGGGATATTAGGGGTAGGGGTGTAATTTGGGGTAGGTATATTAGGGGTAGGGGTAGTATTAGGAGTAGGTACAGTGCCTTCAGAAAGTATTCATTCCTCTTGACTTATTACACTTTTGTTGTGTTACAGCCTAAGTTCAAAATGTATTACATTTGGGGGGTTTCTCTAACCAATCTACACACAATACCCCATAATGACAAAGTGAAAACCTGTTTTTAGAATCTTTTGCAGATTTATTGAAAATTAAATACAGGAATATCTCATTTACATAAGTATTCACACCCCTGAGTCAATACTTTGTAGAAGCATCTTTGGCACCCATTACAGCTGTGAGTCTTTCTGGGTAAGTCTCTAAAAGCTTTCCACACCTTGATTTTGCAACATTTGCCTATTATTCTTTTCAAAATTCTCCAAGCACTGTCAAATTGGTTGTAGATCATTGCTAAACAACCATTTTCAGGTCTTTCCATAGATTTTCAAGTAGATTTAAGTTAAAACTAACTCAGCCACTCAGGAACATTCACTGTCTTCTTGGTAAGCAACTCCAATGTAGATTTGGCCTTGTGTTTTAGGTTATTGTCCCGCTGAAAGCTGAAACAATCTCCTGGTGTCTGGTGGAAAGCAGACAACAAGGTCTTTCTCTAGGATTTTGCCTGTACTTAGCTCCATTCCATGTAGTTTTTTATCCTGAAAAACTCCCCAGTCCTTAACGTTTACAAGCATACCCATAACATGATGCAGCCACCAATATGCTTGAAGGTATTGAGAGTGGTACTCAGTAATGTGACGTGGTAAGGTTGGACCCAGGTGCAGAGAGAGACCAGACGAGGAATCAGTGGTTAAGGATAAACATAATACTTCACTGAGAAACAGTAGCCACAGGACCACAGTACACTTGATTTTTTTTTTTTTTTAAGTCTCAAAAAAGTCTCAAAAACTCACTCAGGAAACGACCACACACAGTAAACAATTCAAGCTTCTGCAAAGGACCACAGAAAAAAAAGACATACCTGAGTCCAATAAAAGTCTCTAGGGCGGTCTCTGCCGCCCTCTGGTGTCAGGAGGAACCATGATAAGTAATGTGTTGTATTGATTTGCCCCAAACTTAACACTTTGTATTCAAGACAAAAAGTGAATTGCTTTGCCAGGTTTTTTGCAGTATTTCTTTAGTGCCTTGTTGCAAATATGATGCATGTTTTGGAATACAGTCTTCCTTTTATTACCCTGTCAATTAAGTTAGCACTGTGGAGTAACTACAAATGTTGTTAATCAATCCTCAGTTTTCTCTTATCACAACCATTAAACTATGTAACTGTGTTAGTCACCATTGGCCTCATAGGAAGGAAACAGCTCAGAGATTTCACTATCTGAGTTAGGAAGGACGCCTGTATATTTGTAGTGACTGGATGTATTGATACACCATCCAAAGTGTAATTAATAACTTCACCATGCTCAAAGGGATATTCAATGTCATATTTTTTTTTACCCATCTACCAATAGGTGCCCTTCTTTACGAGGCATTGGAAAACCTTGCTGGTCTTTGTGCTTAGGTACAGAGACGAGGTAGTCATTCAAAAATCATGTTAAACACTATTATTGCACACAGAGTGAGACCATGCAACTTATTATGTGACTTGTTAAGCATTTTCCTTCCCATAACAAAGGGTTTGAATACTTATTGACTCAAGACATTTCAGATTTTCATTTTTTATTAATTTGTAAACATTTCTAAAACATAATTCCACTTTGACATGATGGGGTATTGTGTGTAGATCAGCGACAAACACATCTACATGTAATCCATTTTAAATTCAGGCTGTAACACAACAAAATGTGAATAGTTCCGAAAAGGCACTGTATATTAGGGTTTGGAGTAGTATTAGGGGTAGGTGTATTAAGGGTAGGGGTCGTATTAAGGGTAGGGGTAGTATTAGGGGGAGGTATATTAGGGGTATATATATTAGTGGTATATATTAGTGGTAGGGGTAGTATTAGGGGAGTAGTACTAAATTATGGGTAGGGGTAGTATTAGCGGTAGGTATATTAGTGGCAGGGATAGGTATATTGGGGTAGGAGTAGTATTAGGGGTAGGTACAGTGGCTTGTGTAAGTATTCACACCCCTTGGCCTTTTTCCTATTTTGTTGCCTTACAACCTGGAATTAAAATAGATTTTTCGGGGGTTTCTATAATTTAATTTACACAACATGCCTACCACTTTGAAGATGAAAATATTTTTTATCGTGAAACAAACAAGAAATAAGAAAAATAAACAGAAAACTTGACTGTGCATAACTATTCAAGTTATCTAGCCACTGAGATTTTTGCCCATTCTTCAATGCAAAACTGCTCCAGCTCCTATAAGTTGGATGGGTTCCGCTGGTGTACAGCAATCTTTAAGTCATACCACAGATTCTCAATTGGATGGAGGTCTGGGCTTTGACTAGGCCATTCCAAGACATTTAAATGTCTTCCACTCGAGTTTGCTTTAGCAGTATGCATAAGGTCATTGTCCTGCTGGAAGGTGAACCTCCGTCCCAGTCTCAAATCTCTGGAAGGCTGAAACAGGTTTCACTCAAGAATTTCCCTGTATTTAACGCCATCCATCATTCCTTCAATTCTGACCAGTTTCCCAGTCCCAAATATCCCCACAGCATGATGCTGCCACCACCATGCTTCACTGTGGGAATGATCTTCTCGGGGTGATGACAGGTGTTGGGTTTGCACCAAACATAGCGTTTTCCTTGATGGCCAAAAAGCTCACTTTTAGTCTCATCTGACCAGAGTACCTTCTTCCATATGTTTTGGGAGTCTCCCACATGCCTTTTGGCGAACACCAAACGTGTTTTCTTATTTTTCCTTAAAGCAAGGGCTTTTTTCTGGCCACTTCCGTAAAGCCCAGCTCTGTGGAGTATACGGCTTGGTTCTATGGACAGATACTCCAGTCTCCGCTGTGGAGCTTTGCAGCTCCTTCAGGGTTATCTTTGGTCTCTTTGTTGCCTCTCTGATTAATACTCTCCTTGCATGGTCCGTGAGTTTTGGTGGGCGGCCCTCTCTTGGCAGGTTTGTTGTGGTGCCATATTCTTTCAATTTTTTTATAATGGATTTAATGGTGCTCCTTGGGATGTTCAAAGTTTCTGATATTTTTTTATAACCCAACCCTGATCTGTACTTCACCACAACTTTGTCCCTGACCTGTTTGGAGAGCTCCTTGGTCTTCATGGTGCCGCTTGCTTGGTGGTGCCCCTTGCTTAGTGGTGTTGCAGATTCTGGGGCCTTTCAGAACAGGTGTATATTTACTGAGATCATCTGTGAGATCATGTGACACTTAGATTGCACACAGGACTTTATTTAACTTTATGTGACTTCTGAAGGTAATTGGTTGCACCAGATCTTATTTAGGGGCTTCACAGCAAAGGGGGTGAATACATACTGTATGCACGCACCACTTTTCCGTTATTTTTTTCATTTCACTTCACCAATTTGGACTATTTTGTGTATGTCCATTACATGAAATCCAAATAAATATCAATTTAAATTACAGGTTGTAATGCAACAAAATAGGAAAAATGCCTGAATACTTTTGCAAGGCACTGTATATTAAGGGTAGGGGTAGTATTAGAGGTCGGGGTAGTATTAGGAGTGTAGTACTATATTAGGGCTAGTTCTTTCAGTCTGAGGCCTCTGGTGTCTGTTGTTTTTGCTGGTAAATGTCATAGTGGAGCTCTCAGTTAGGTCCCAGGTAAGTGATAGATAGGGGCATGCACTAGTGACGTGGCATGTTTTGGACCCTGCGACTTCCATTGTTCTCCCTGCACCTTGTCTACTAAACATGATGAGCTGTCTGGTCCCTGGTCTGGTTTAACACAACCCTTAGCCCTTAACAACACTCCTATCCTGCTTTTCAAATGGCTACAAGCCAGGTGGATGAGGTGGATGAGGTGGAGGTTTGGAAGAGAAGGGTATGAATGAAGTAGAAGTAGTAGTAGTACTAACATTTAGATGTTTTTTCTAACCAATCATTTCCCATTCACCCATCTAGTTGATTTTATTTCTATCATCAACCAAAACTAGATTCTCACTAAGCATCTGAAACGAATAGTCACTATACTCTATTGGAGAAAGAAGTGAATTTACTTTAATAACTTACTTGTTGTAAACAAATACAGCATTTTAATTTGAGTTTACTGACAATCTGTTGCTGATATACAGAAAAAAAGGGAGATTAAGTGATTCATAGAACAGTAATAGCCTATCTAATTGTTGTCTTCAACCAGAACAGACCACCATTTTGTTTTGAACACGATTGTCTGCATGGGTAGTGGACCTTACAGATAACGACCAGCATTTTGCCACTTGCGTACAAACGTTCCCTCATGTCGTGAGGTCAAGTGCAGTCTCGCCAGGCTGCATTGTGACTGACTGAGTCTACTGTTGTTTCCACGACAACACTTCTGTCTGTCTGCCAGCTAGGGTGACCAACAAACCCCGCCCCCCTTCTGTCTCCTCTTTGCCAATGGGATGCCAAGCCAACCCCTCTCTTACACGGAAGAGCCTTACACACACAGCTACTACATGGTGTAGGGTGTAGATCAGGCCTTAATAGGGTAACATGTAGTATGATCTGCCTCCCAAATGAGAGCCTATTCCCTTTATAGTGCACTACTTTTTACCATAGCCCTATGGGCTGTATATTGCACTACATAGGGAATAGGGTGCCATTTGGGACACAGCACATACTAGGGTACCGTGTAGTAGGGTCTCTCTGAGTATGAGATGCTCCACCTAGTGGTGTAACGCGTTTGTGCCGCACCACTTCACCAGGCGTTTGAGTGTTTGCTGCAGCTCTATGAGGCCCGGACCAGCCATGAGGACTTTTGCATCCCGATGTGTGTGCTGCCTGCCACCATTAGTAACAATGTGCCCGGTACTGATCTGAGTATCGGGGCAGACACTTCCCTCAATGCCATCGTGGAGGTAAGGTAGAACTCACATAGCCTGGTCCCAGATCTGTTTATGCTTTTGCCAACTTCATTGGTGTCATTGTCAAGCCAAGCACGACAAGGAGTGGCAGTGAGTTGGCATGATAGCACAAACAGACAGGCACTCAGGCTAGAACACTGCTTTTAACAGGGGTGAAATGATACTCTACCATTTGAAGTTATCAGTGATCACTAGATTTGTATTATTATGTGGTCTGCTTTCCTAGACATCTACAAGTCATAATTATTAGCTCAAAAAGTAGTTCACTTATTGGACAGATGTGCGACCCTAGTTGACATTGTGAAACTATTGTGGGAATATAGACTGACAACAGACATATTTCCCATGATTTCTCTTCCACATTCACTCACACACGCACACAATGTAAACAACCCCATTTGTGTACACTTAGAACATACATGCTTCACTAGTTAGAATTAGACTTTCTGTTCCTTTACTAACTGGTTTCTGGTTTGATGTTTTGTAATAATTATTTGAGACTAGATCTGCATCCTGGTAAATCTTGAAATGCTGTTTGTATTTTATGATCGTATTATATTGTGACCTGGAGCATGTTTTGGGTAATTGTGTGAGCATGTTTGATACCAATACACAGCATTTTGTATGTACAGTACCTACTACCCAACAAAACAACATTGTCTGCATGCTATTGATAATTGTAACATTGGTTTGTGTCACAAATGCCACCCTATTCCCTATAGAGTGAACAACTTTTGACCAGAGCCTTATTGGCCCTGGTCAAAAGTAATGCACTAAAAAGGAATAGGGTGCCATTATGGACACAACCTGTGTGTCTATTTGATCTGACTATGAGCATCTGTGTGTGTGTCAGACATGTGACCGCATCAAGCAGTCTGCCAGTGGGACCAAGCGGCGTGTGTTCATCATTGAGACCATGGGGGGGTACTGTGGGTACCTGGCCAGTGTCGGGGGGCTGGCTGCGGGGGCTGACGCTGTCTACATCTATGAGGAACCCTTCGACATCAGAGACCTCCAGGTGAGGGATATTGTTTAACATAAGGTAGAACAATTATAGTAACTTTCCTGAAATTCCCAGGTTTTACAGAAATCCTGGTTGGAAGATTCCCGGCATCAGGAGGGAATATTCAGGATAAGACTGCTAAATAGCTACCCGGACTACCTGCATTGACCCTTTTTTCACTAGCTCTTTTGACTCATCACATACCTAAATATTTACATCAAAGTTAATTCCTCATTGGAATCCATAGTAATTGATGTACATATAATCACTGATGTACATATAATCCCTCAGTGCAACGGGGCCTCTATTTTAGGAGTGCTCAAGTGACCCAGATTACAGTAGATTACAGTACGTAGCTATGGTGGTTATTAATAGGTAGAACGCATCATCATTCCAGGAGTGTTAAGCTCTGATCAAGACAGATCTCATTGTTATGGTTTGAGGAGGCCTACTCAACAGCACTAGAGTGTTGTTGTCGTGCTAGTTGTTATTGTCTGAGAGACATTCTGCTGTTGTCAGGTACACAAATGTTGTAGAGCCCTTCAGATCATGGATAAAATATGCAGTCTCCTTCTAAGACCAGACCAATGACAGATGAAATAATTTGTATTATTTAATGCAATGAATATTATATATATGCTACATTATTATTTAATGCAATGAATGCTATATATATGCTACATTATTATTTAATGCAATGAATGTTATATATATACTACATTATTATTTAATGCAATGAATGTTATATATATGCTACATTATTATTTAATGCAATGGATGTTATATATATATGCTACATTATTATTTAATGCAATGACTATTATATATATGCTCCATTGTGGAACAAGGTGATGTCGATATTTACCCATGTGTTGCAAAGAGCACACACTCATTATAAACAAAAGATAATGTTGAGTGTAATTCAGTAGTCTAGCATATGTTCCATCGGCATGGTGTATACTGTAGCCTACTTTAATTGGAGTGAATGGCGACAACTCATCTAAGTAGGGGACAGAACAGCAGCAAGAAGTGTGCCACCTCCTGGTCACCAGAGCACTCTGCAGTCCTCTGTCCCTGAGACACAGCAGAGAAATGAGCTTCGTTCTGCAGCTCGGAAAGCTCATGTAGGTTACAGATAGAGGTGGAATACTCTAGAATACTTCAGACTTATCACAGATAATGTGAGGCTATTCTCTCTGCTTCAGTCCAACGTCGAGCATTTGACAGAGAAGATGAAGACGGGTATCCAGAGGGGCTTGGTGCTGAGGTGAGGCAGAGCTCATGTCTAGCATGATAGCCTCTTTACAAATGTACAGTATGTTAGGAATAAAGGCATACATGTACGTAGCCAGCTATGTATGATAGTCTTACTATCTTTATGCCACACTGTGTAGGCTATTAATACAAATTGTTATGTGTATGTTAAAATACTCTACTTTTTGTGATGGTCTATCGAGGCTCTATAGCGACCACTCAATATTTCTCAGTATTACTGAACACAGTAGGAAGAATCACCCTGTAACGCAGCAGCAGGACAAATGGAACCTTGACATTGTGTGTGACGTTACAGGAATGAGAACTCCAATGAGAACTTCACCACAGATTTCATCTACCAGCTGTACTCTGAGGAGGGGAAAGGAGTGTTTGACTGCAGGAAGAATGTCCTTGGACATATGCAGCAGGTGTGGTTACAGACACACACACACACTCACTGTTGCCCGATTGCAACTGATACCAACCAGTCAGATGTGAATTGAATGACGGCATACTGTATATTGATCATTTTACTGCGTAATCCACATATTACCTTACAGTTTATTATGACATGAACCTGACCTGAGTAAAACAGATTATTTATTTTATTTCCAAAGGGAGGTGCTCCTTCCCCATTCGACAGGAACTTTGGAACGAAGATTGCAGCCAAAGCGATTCAATGGATTTCAAGAAAGCTCAAGGAGTCATATAAAGAAGGTAGAGTACATGTTCTGAATTTAATACTAAAAATACAACAAAAAAATACAAAAAAGATGGGGCCTTTTTAGTTTGCATATTGGTTAATATACATCCGAAATGGCACCATTTCAACTATATAGTGCACTACTTTTGACCATGGTCCATAGGGGGAATAGGGTGGAATTTGGACTCAAATAAGTGTGCCCGACTGTATTTCTTCTCCTTGTGCAGGGAAGGTGTTTGCTAACACAGAGGACACTGCCTGTTTGCTGGGGATGCGTCGCAGAGCCATGGTCTTCCAACCAGTGGTGCAGCTCAAAGACCAAACAGACTTTGTGTAAGACAACTTTTACATGTTGTGTAGACCATGGTAGCACAAGGTTAAAACATTCTTCCTTCAATTTAACTGACAATGTCCACCCGTATAAAACAAAGTGCCAAATTGAGTGCATTAACTAAAGCTTCAAACTGTTTATTTTATGTCATCATGTTCTCGTGTGTGTGCGTTTTGTCCTATTCTACCCTATCAGCCACAGGATCCCTAAGGAACAGTGGTGGTTGAAGCTTCGCCCCCTGATGAAGATCCTGGCTAAATACAAGACCAGCTACGACGTGTCTGACTCTGGCCAGCTGGAGCATGTGACCCGGGTCAGGCCCAAGAAGGTGGACTGAGCTGACCAGCTAACTTCGCTGACCAGCACCTAGTCTGGGTAGGCTAGACCAGCACATAGTCTGGAAAGGCTAGTCTTTAGCTAGGGCTGCTCTGAGCTGATCCATTCAGTGTAACTTAGCTCCAATCATGGTAACTCTTACCAGCACTTTCACTCCGTCCCATACTCATGTCCCCTCAGAAGCTACTTAGGGCTCAATTGTCCACCCTTCTTCTGAAGTATGCACTTGCACACTTTCTCATATGGATTTTACACTGGTAGAAACTGCTTTCAGCCAATGCTTACACCAATCCTATGCTTTTAAATTCATGATGGGGAGTGTGCAAGTGCACACTTTTGGAAAAGGGTGGAGAACTGGGATGTAGCCCTTGTCTACTCCCATAGATGCTTCTTCTTCCCTCTCCGCCTTCTTCTAAAGGGAGAGCTGTTTATCCCACCACCTAATGTAGGTCTACTCCAGTGTTATGTTGTGTTGTCACTCCGTACTTGCACTTTGTATCAAACCTGGGTTGGCATCTAAGAGTAGGTCATGTTAGTTCCGCTGCTGTATTTTGTGGCTTAGTTGAGGATGTGTTTGTGAAACCCATTTTAATGTTAACTCACTGTGTGATCCGAGTGTTTTCTCCAAGTATTAAAGAATATTCATTGTGATGACAATTGTGAAACCTCAATGTGAAGTTCACGTCACCTCTCCTCACCACACTATTCAACATTTGAGGTCAGAGGATGGACATGGAAATCTCACAGGATAAAGCTGCATGTAGCATTGTGTCTGGTACAGAAGGTATGAGTTCAGGATTAGATAACACATTGTATTACAACATCATGATAATTTAATGGTCATATTTTCATATACATATGTACTCCATAGAAATACAATATTTCAGTAAACAGAAGCCATCGGTGTACATACTTGTACACATTCTGAGAGGTAGGGTTCTATGCCATAAAGAAATTCTGACGTATTGAATGAAATGTACGTTGTCATATTTGATACATTATGAATATGGTATTCAGGTGAGGTTAGACGTGATATTATTTATGAGATTATCTGTTTACTGTTGTGCGCATTCAGTTTGCCTACAAAATAGCTTTACACACATACCTCAATGGAATATTAAACTTTGTGTAACACAGAGCCGTAACAACATCAAAAACCAAAGCAACTGTCTGGTTAATTCAATAATAAATGTATATTATAACACTGTAGCAACAGTCCAGTTTTTTAGGACCATCAAGTACCACTGATGTTTACCATCAAACACAGTGCATCTGAAGTCTCTTAATTGGAGAAGATACATGTGGATACTTTTCCCTGATGTCCTGTTATTTTACCACCCATGACGGATCTTTCTTGATGGTGTCATTCTCAGGACCAAGAATAGCAACTCCACATGTCCTCTGTCCAATGCCAAGGTACCTGTGTAAAACATGGATACAAAATATTAAATGGCCATTCTCTTCATATTCACTTTCATTCAAAGTCCAATAATAAGGCATGCTCAGAAAACTTCCCAAAAGGACTAATTCATGGTAAACAGGAGTTGGAGCACAAAAAACAGATTCAACAACACCTGAAATAATATTAAACCAAAAACCACATTACCTGCCAGCCACATTGACCAGGCTCTTGTCTGTGACAGCGAAGAGTCTCTCTCTGTGGGCCTGTTTCAACTCATCTGTGATTCCACTCAGGAAACGGCCCATACCTGCAATATGATAATGTGATATTACATGTCAAGACAAGGATTGACACTTGGTCTTTTTCGTCTCTTATCATGGTCCATTTATAACACGTCATTTAGAAGACAGTCATGTTTCTTTCCAAAGTGAGACCCTGGTAAGGGACAACCTCTCTAAGTAAATGCCTGTCTCTGTAGAGCTGTCCTCATGTTATACATGCGTTATAATAACAAGTTACTGCAATAAAACTTAACAGGACATACAATAACAGCATGTTAAATGTCAGGTGAAGAGGTGAAGGGCTCTGGTAGCATCCCAAATGGCACCCTATTCCCTATATAGGGCACTACCTTTAACCAGTGCCTGCAGGGCTCTGGTCAAAAGTAGCACTATATAGGGAATAGGGTGCCATTTGGGACACATCCTCTGTTCACCTTTATTGGAGGGGGCGACGGGGGAGTCCACGGCTGAGAACACAGACAGCTTGGCCTCGTCGATGTCCTGCTGGGTAAACTGTCCTAATCTGACCCAGTCCACACTCTTACGGAAGGTTGACAGAGTCTGCACCGAGTTGGGGTCTCTGAAATCAACACAGGGACATGGAACAATGGGCTAAAGCTAATGAAATATGCCAAGAAGTGATCTAATACATGTATTCAAACAGTACAGTACATGAATTAAAATGAGTAAGTCCCCTTAATGTGCTCTGAACATTTCATGACTCGAGGATCAAGAAAATGTATTCAAAATAGCTTGTGAAGTTTTGTGATTGTGTGTTCAATGATAGAATATGGCAGTTTCTTCAATTTCCTGAAAAGTTTCTAGTTTTGGAGATTTTCCGCAACATGTCTTTCTGCAGCTTTGTCATGTGTTAGTCTGTATGACTACTGTTAAAACCTGTTTAATTACAGTATAATCCTGTTGTATTACAGTACATTAATACACTACACACCTGTATGAATAGAAGGTGAATAGTCCTCCTCCCACCCTGGCCCCTCCACCATAGGCCCCACCCTTCTCTCTGATCTCGCCGTGCAGGTACTTAGCAGTCATCATCCGGGACAGGATATTCAGGCTGAGGGAGAGAGCGGGGACGAGCATGGGTAAATACGGGGTTACAACATTTGTAACCTTCAGAAATAGTTTTACAGACATCCTGGTTGGAGAATTCTGGAGTTTGTGCGTATTCCCTCCTGATTCCAGGAATATCCAAACCAGATTTCTGGAACATCAGGGAATTTGGGGAAAGTACGCTTTTTACAACCCTAGTAAATATGAACATGGATCTACAGAAACAGCTAGCATTTGCGCTAATGCTAGTTAGCATAAAAATGGTATCCATGAGTTCATCTGACTCTAGGGAAGTAGATAAAGGGTATCATTGCCAAAATCCCAAACTATCCCTTTAAGACAGTCACCTCGCATAGTCCTCATGGGTGAAGGGCACGGTTCGGATACATTCGCTGACAAAGTTGATTGGGAAGGGCATTGGGAAAAATGTCTTCATCTGGCAGGGCTTGAAGTTGGGCTCCTGTGGGGTGATGATCGAACACACTTACATTAGCTCAATGGTAGATTAAGAAGGTCAGAAACCAATGATAAAAGTGTTACTCAACAATAATAAAAGGAAGACCAAACTAATATTCAGAGGCCGTATGGATCAAGTGTCTCAGAGTAGGAGTGCTGATCTAGGATCAGGTCCCCCTGTCTAACATGTAATCTTATTCATTGCGATCTTAAAAGGCAAAACTGTTCCTCAATCAGTATTCTTACTGAGATGCTTGATACATAGGTCTAGTTTAAAAGTGGAGGCGGTACGCACAGTGATTAGTTTTCTACTTGGGCCAGATCCAGGAGCTGCCAGTGGGTCAAGAGGTCTCTGTTAAGATTAAAAGAACACCTGTCAACTCACAGCAAGATTCAGGTTTTGTCCCAAATGGGACCCTATTCCCTACATAGTGCACTTCATATGAGCCATGGTCAAAAGTAGTGCACTATGTAAAGAATAGGCTGCCATTGGGGACATATGCCAAGTATTTATTTCACTGTGTTACAGTGCAGTCTCAGTACAGTACTAAGATAGTTTGACAAATCCATACCTCAGTGATATCGGACCGGACGGGTTTGCGATCCTTCTTATTGGAAGCAACGTTAGACATGAAGTTATCCAACTGTCCAGCGGCATCAGACATCTTCTGAGGCGTTGAGTTGACCGCACATCTGTCCGAACAACGAGAAGTTGTAATATACTTTACCCTCAAGTCAAAATAGAGAAATTAGAGTAAAATCTTGAAGTAGCTGTCACGTGTAAAGACTTTACCCACCTCATGTTCAGTGGGTTGAGAATGTGTCTCTTTATTCTAGGAAGTGTTCATAAAACTTGGGTGAGGTCTGGCATCTCCGCAATCCTTTTCATGAACTTGACCTGATATTCAAGATACACAAGAAAACTGAGATGTATTTAATTTGAGTGTACAGAAGTGCATTATATTCTCATTTAGATGTTACAATAACCCTTTTCCTTCATCATACAGCTTTTTCTTTGCTTCCAAACCCTCATTGTCCTCCCCCCTCGCACCTGCTCCATCCCTCCGAAGATCTCCTGTAATTCTCCTGTTGGGGTCAGGCTGCGAGCCGCCCTCGTCATGGCGTACATGTGACCAGAGTAAGAGATCCCATTGGCTAGTTCCTGAGCCGACATCATGACCAGCACACGCAGACGCTCCTCATCATCAAAGTGCGGGCTGTAGGTCAAGTTAAAGGTTCAAAGGTCAGAGCACAGAGAGAGAAGGGCTTAAATAATATCAATCAAATGAGTCATTAAAAAACAATGGACATGTGGTTTATTATCGACCATGCGACCATCGATGGATTATGTGCCATGGTATTATTCTGATGGACATGCGAGCCTACCTGTTGAATATGTCACTCCACAGGTGAAACATATCAGGAAGATTCCTCTCCAGACAGGAAGATGAGAGGAGGACTCCCTGTGAATCAGACTATGAATGAACAATGCTCTTTCTTATAGCTAATTGTGCTATACTTACGTAAAGGTATACTTTAGGCTTTATTATGACTGACTGACTGGCTGGGGACTGAGCTAGGCCTGGGCGATATGGCCTAAAAATCATATCTGGATTTTTTTCAGATTTATGGGCGATTCACAATATATCGCAATTTTTTGTTTTCTCTAAATAAGCATTGTTGTACAATTAAAGGTCAAATACACTGCATTTCAACCAGTCAGCAATAATCTAATGAATTCAGGGCTTGTGAATTTATACCTAGGCTGAGAATCTAAGCCTTCCAGAAGAAGACCCACTAATAATTTCATTATTTTATCAAAATACACTGAAAATAATATAAACGCAACATGTAAATGGTTGTTCCCATGTTTCATGAGCTTAAATGCAAAATCCCAGAAATGTTCCATACCCCAAAAAAGCTTCTCTCTCTCTCAAAGTTTGTTTACACCACTTTTAGTGAGTATTTCTCCTTTGCCAAGATAATCCATCCATTCCAAGTGTGGAATATCAAGAAGCTGATTAAACAGCATGATCATTACACAGGAGCACCCTGTGCTTGGGACAATAAAAGGGCACTTTAAAATGTGCAGTTCTGTCACACAACATAATGCCACAGATGTCTCAACTTTTGAGGGAGCGTGAGATTGGCAAGCTGACTGCAAGAATGTCCACCAG
This sequence comes from Salvelinus fontinalis, assembly GCF_029448725.1. Classification (NCBI taxonomy): domain Eukaryota; kingdom Metazoa; phylum Chordata; class Actinopteri; order Salmoniformes; family Salmonidae; genus Salvelinus; species Salvelinus fontinalis. The sequence goes on along the minus strand of NC_074690.1, from coordinate 24,159,559 downwards.
AGCTGTTGCCAGAGAATTTAATGTTAATTTCTCTACCAACAATAGGCTGCCCCCAATTTCGTTTTTAGAGAATTTGGCAGTACGTCCAACCGGCCTCACAACCACAGCTCACATGTAACCACACCAGCCCAGGACCTCTACATCCATCTTTTTCACCTGCAGGGAAAACTCATAATGATTGGCTGGGCCTAGCTCCCGAGTGGGTGGGCCTGGCTGCCAAGTGGGTGGGCCTGTACCCTCCAAGGCCCACCCATGGCTGCACCCCTGCCCAGTCATGTGAAGTCCATAGATTAGGGCCTAATGAATTAATTTCAATTGACCGATTTCCTTACATGAACTGTAACTCAGTAAAATCTTTGAAATTGTTGCATGTTGCGTTTATATTTTTGTTCGGTATAGTTTAACCTGCTTTTTTTTCTTCAATATTCACTGATCTGGCTTTCAAGTCTGTCTATGAAAATGTCCTTTTTGTTACAAATGTAACTATAACCATGCATAATGCAAATTCACTAATAATGACTAAACTCTTGTAGCAGGCATTAGGCTACAGAAAATTAAGACAGGTCTCATCAACAATCTCTCAAGCCCACGTGCTAGTAAGTAGCCAGCTAATGTTTATATTTCAGGTTCAGCCAACTTGGATCTATTTGCTAGCTAACAAGGTTGAACAGTTGAATTGCTATGAACACATCCTTCTGTCTGCCTCCAACTGTTTGAACAGCATGTTAGTCTGTCCACTTTGTTCACATGTTGAACTCAAGCGGCCTACCTTATTTCTCAGAATGAGAACGAGTTGCCAATTCCTCATCTAATTGAATGCTTATTGCACATTTATAAAACACAGACTAGACAGCTAGTATAACAGTCTTTGGCTAAAATGCTGCTAGCAGTACATGGTACCCCAATGCCGCATGCGACAAACTGAGCATTCATTTGACAGAATCAATGTTCATTGATATTTTCGTTTTAGTAGTGTCTGCTCTGTGTGCAATTTAAGTAGTTGAGACATAAAAAGGGTATCGTTAGAAAAGTTTCAATAATGTGTCAATGTGTTTGTGTCCATATGACCGATTATGTTGGACCAAACCTCAAATGGAAAAGTGAGTTGAAAGCGCATGTCAGAGAGGACGATGTGATCTCTCAACTTTGTTGGCGTGAGCGGCAGGGGGAGGGGCTTGCTGTGTAAACCATAGAGGAAGAGGCGAAGCGAAAGGTTTCGCTCTAGATAATGCGTTTGTTTCACCAATGTGTTTCTATGGGCTTATTTTGGACCTAAACTTGTAGCTTGCCTTCCCGCCTTTGGGACAACGTCTCCCATTGTTGGGGCGGAGACGTACATCTCGTCATTATATACAGATCTCTGGTGTAAATGGGAAGTTGCTCACAGCACAGAAGGAGCGAAGGAGACACTCATAAAAATGAAAAATAACAAAACTTTGATTCTTGTGATACAGGCATTTGGAATATCACGCAAAAAAATACATTAGAATGAATCCGATATATCGCCCAGCCCTAGGACAGACCTGTTCATACATATCCATGTTAGAGTAGTCAGGGTTGACTGATGTGGAGATGGACATGCCTCCTGTCTTCAGCTCCATCTGCTGGGCCTGCTGCCTGTAGTCCAGCCCTCCACAGCTCATCCTGGTAACAACACACTCCCATTAGCATGTCTCATCTCACAGCCTGGACCAACACATACGCCTTATCAATCACACCTTACACCCCATCCTAAAATAACACACACCTCCATTACCTGATCACAATTCACACGGCCATCATTAACTGATCACAAATACTACATACCGGTAGCTCAACCTGGACCGACGCAGCACGCCTTCTCACAATCACCTCAGTAACCCAGTCGGACACACATTCTCAAGACAAAACCTCAATACTCATCACAATTGCAACTAACTCCATTACCTTCAAAACATGTTTATGAAACCAAACCACACGAGCTATGCCTTCTAGACAATACACAAATGATTGGTCATATTATATGGGGTCTGGACTCACTTGGTGATGACACTGCAGAAGAGGGGCACATATAGTTTGAGGTCTTCAGGGAGGGTGTTGAGACTACACATAGCCCTGAAGTAGACCATCCCATTGGTTGGCTGCTCACAGTACTGCACTGGGACGCCTCCTAGTGGGGTGAAGAGAGTAGAACAGTACAAATGTCAGAGGGAGACAAAACCATGAGTCCAACTGTGGACCAGTTTATTTGCCAGTCTACCAATACTTGGAAATTGTACATCAAAACATATCTACATTTTGTCAAGTTACAGCCTTATTCTAAAATGTATTAAATTATTTTTTTCCCTCACAATATCCATAATGACAAAGTGAAAACAGGTTTTGAGAATATTTTTCAAATTCATTCAAAATAAACAGAAATACCTTATTTACATAAGTATTTAGACCCTCTGCTATGAGACTCAAAATTGCGCTCAGGTGCATCCTGTTTTCATTGATCATCCTTGAGATGTTTCTACAACTTAATTGGAGTCCACCTGTGGTCAATTTAATTGATTGAACATGATTTGGAAAAGGCACAAGACAGCCTGTTTGAAGTTTGCCAAAAGGTACCTAAAGGACTCTCAGAACATGAGAAACAAGATTCTCTGGTCTGATGAAACCAAGATTGTACTCTGGCGTTAAAAAAAAAAAAAACTTTATTTAACGGCAAGTCAGTTAAGAACAAATTCTTATTTTCAATGACAGCCTAGGAACAGTGGGTTAACTGCCTTGTTCAGGGGCAGAACGACGTAGATGTAGTGTCGGGGGTACTGGAGGACAGGAGGAGATGTAGTGTCGGGGGTACTGGAGGACAGGAGGAGATGTAGTGTCGGGGGTACTGGAGGACAGGAGGAGATGTAGTGTCGGGGTACTGGAGGACAGGAGGAGATGTAGTGTCGGGGGTACTGGAGGAAAGGAGGTGATGTAGTGTCGGGGGTACTGAAGGACAGGAGGAGATGTAGTGTCGGGGGTACTGGAGGACAGGAGGTGATGTAGTGTCGGGGGTACTGGAGGACAGGAGGAGATGTAGTGTCGGGGGTACTGGAGGACAGGAGGAGATGTAGTGTCGGGGGTACTGGAGGACAGGAGGAGATGTAGTGTCGGGGGTACTGGAGGACAGGAGGAGATGTAGTGTCGGGGGTACTGGAGGACAGGAGGAGATGTAGTGTCGGGGGTACTGGAGGACAGGAGGAGATGTAGTGTCGGGGGTACTGGAGGAAAGGAGGTGATGTAGTGTCGGGGGTACTGAAGGACAGGAGGAGATGTAGTGTCGGGGGTACTGGAGGACAGGAGGTGATGTAGTGTCGGGGGTACTGGAGGACAGGAGGAGATGTAGTGTCGGGGGTACTGGAGGACAGGAGGAGATGTAGTGTCGGGGGTACTGGAGGACAGGAGGAGATGTAGTGTCGGGGGTACTGGAGGACAGGAGGAGATGTAGTGTCGGGGGTACTGGAGGACAGGAGGAGATGTAGTGTCGGGGGTACTGGAGGAAAGGAGGTGATGTAGTGTCGGGGGTACTGAAGGACAGGAGGAGATGTAGTGTCGGGGGTACTGGAGGACAGGAGGTGATGTAGTGTCGGGGGTACTGGAGGACAGGAGGAGATGTAGTGTCGGGGGTACTGGAGGACAGGAGGAGATGTAGTGTCGGGGGTACTGGAGGACAGGAGGAGATGTAGTGTCGGGGGTACTGGAGGACAGGAGGAGATGTAGTGTCGGGGGTACTGGAGGACAGGAGGAGATGTAGTGTCGGGGGTACTGGAGGACAGGAGGAGATGTAGTGTCGGGGGTACTGGAGGACAGGAGGTGATGTAGTGTCGGGGGTACTGAAGGACAGGAGGAGATGTAGTGTCGGGGGTACTGGAGGACAGGAGGAGATGTAGTGTCGGGGGTACTGGAGGACAGGAGGAGATGTAGTGTCGGGGGTACTGGAGGACAGGAGGAGATGTAGTGTCGGGGGTACTGGAGGACAGGAGGAGATGTAGTGTCGGGGGTACTGGAGGACAGGAGGAGATGTAGTGTCGGGGGTACTGGAGGACAGGAGGAGATGTAGTGTCGGGGGTACTGAAGGACAGGAGGAGATGTAGTGTCGGGGGTACTGGAGGACAGGAGGAGATGTAGTGTCGGGGGTACTGGAGGACAGGAGGAGATGTAGTGTCGGGGGTACTGGAGGACAGGAGGAGATGTAGTGTCGGGGGTACTGGAGGACAAGAGGAGATGTAGTGTCGGGGGTACTGGAGGACAAGAGGAGATGTAGTGTCGGGGGTACTGGAGGACAGGAGGAGATGTAGTGTCGGGGGTACTGGAGGAAAGGAGGTGATGTAGTGTCGGGGGTACTGAAGGACAGGAGGAGATGTAGTGTCGGGGGTACTGGAGGACAGGAGGTGATGTAGTGTCGGGGGTACTGGAGGACAGGAGGAGATGTAGTGTCGGGGGTACTGGAGGACAGGAGGAGATGTAGTGTCGGGGGTACTGGAGGACAGGAGGAGATGTAGTGTCGGGGGTACTGGAGGACAGGAGGAGATGTAGTGTCGGGGGTACTGGAGGACAGGAGGAGATGTAGTGTCGGGGGTACTGGAGGAAAGGAGGTGATGTAGTGTCGGGGGTACTGGAGGACAGGAGGAGATGTAGTGTCGGGGGTACTGGAGGACAGGAGGTGATGTAGTGTCGGGGGTACTGGAGGACAGGAGGAGATGTAGTGTCGGGGGTACTGGAGGACAGGAGGAGATGTAGTGTCGGGGGTACTGGAGGACAGGAGGAGATGTAGTGTCGGGGGTACTGGAGGACAGGAGGAGATGTAGTGTCGGGGGTACTGGAGGACAGGAGGAGATGTAGTGTCGGGGGTACTGGAGGACAGGAGGAGATGTAGTGTCGGGGGTACTGGAGGACAGGAGGTGATGTAGTGTCGGGGGTACTGAAGGACAGGAGGAGATGTAGTGTCGGGGGTACTGGAGGACAGGAGGAGATGTAGTGTCGGGGGTACTGGAGGACAGGAGGAGATGTAGTGTCGGGGGTACTGGAGGACAGGAGGAGATGTAGTGTCGGGGGTACTGGAGGACAGGAGGAGATGTAGTGTCGGGGGTACTGGAGGACAGGAGGAGATGTAGTGTCGGGGGTACTGGAGGACAGGAGGAGATGTAGTGTCGGGGGTACTGAAGGACAGGAGGAGATGTAGTGTCGGGGGTACTGGAGGACAGGAGGAGATGTAGTGTCGGGGGTACTGGAGGACAGGAGGAGATGTAGTGTCGGGGGTACTGGAGGACAGGAGGAGATGTAGTGTCGGGGGTACTGGAGGACAAGAGGAGATGTAGTGTCGGGGGTACTGGAGGACAAGAGGAGATGTAGTGTCGGGGGTACTGGAGGACAGGAGGAGGTGTAGTGTCGGGGGTACTGAAGGACAGGAGGAGATGTAGTGTCGGGGGTACTGGAGGACATGTAGTGTCGGGGGTACTGGAGGACATGTAGTGTCGGGAGGACAGGAGGACATGTAGTGTCGGGGGTACTGGAGGACTGGAGGAGATGTAGTGTCGGGGGTACTGGAGGAGATGTAGTGTCGGGGGTACTGGAGGACATGTAGTGTCGGGGGTACTGGAGGACATGTAGTGTCGGGGGTACTGGAGGACATGTAGTGTCGGGGGTACTGGAGGACATGTAGTGTCGGGGGTACTGGAGGACATGTAGTGTCGGGGGTACTGGAGGACATGTAGTGTCGGGGGTACTGGAGGACATGTAGTGTCGGGGGTACTGGAGGACATGTAGTGTCGGGGGTACTGGAGGACATGTAGTGTCGGGGGTACTGGAGGACATGTAGTGTCGGGGGTATTGGAGGACATGTAGTGTCGGGGGTATTGGAGGACATGTAGTGTCGGGGGTACTGGAGGACAGGAGGAGATGTAGTGTCGGGGGTACTGGAGGACATGTAGTGTCGGGGGTACTGGAGGACAGGAGGAGATTTAGTGTCGGGGGTACTGGAGGACATGTAGTGTCGGGGGTACTGGAGGAGATGTAGTGTCGGGGGTACTGGGGTACTGGAGGAGATGTAGTGTCGGGGGTACTGGAGGACAGGAGGAGATGTAGTGTCGGGGGTACTGGAGGACAGGAGGAGATGTAGTGTCGGGGGTACTGGAGGACTGGAGGAGATGTAGTGTCGGGGGTACTGGAGGACAGGAGGAGATGTAGTGTCGGGGGTACTGGAGGACAGGAGGAGATGTAGTGTCGGGGGTACTGGAGGACAGGAGGAGATGTAGTGTCGGGGGTACTGAAGGACAGGAGGAGATGTAGTGTCGGGGGTACTGAAGGACAGGAGGAGATGTAGTGTCGGGGGTACTGGAGGACAGGAGGAGATGTAGTGTCGGGGGTACTGGAGGACAGGAGGAGATGTAGTGTCGGGGGTACTGGAGGACAGGAGGAGATGTAGTGTCGGGGGTACTGGAGGACAGGAGGAGGTGTAGTGTCGGGGGTACTGGAGGACATGTAGTGTCGGGGGTACTGGAGGACATGTAGTGTCGGGAGGACAGGAGGACATGTAGTGTCGGGGGTACTGGAGGACATGTAGTGTCGGGGGTATTGGAGGACATGTAGTGTCGGGGGTACTGGAGGACAGGAGGAGATGTAGTGTCGGGGGTACTGGAGGACATGTAGTGTCGGGGGTACTGGAGGACAGGAGGAGATTTAGTGTCGGGGGTACTGGAGGACATGTAGTGTCGGGGGTACTGGAGGAGATGTAGTGTCGGGGGTACTGGGGTACTGGAGGAGATGTAGTGTCGGGGGTACTGGAGGACAGGAGGAGATGTAGTGTCGGGGGTACTGGAGGACAGGAGGAGATGTAGTGTCGGGGGTACTGGAGGACTGGAGGAGATGTAGTGTCGGGGGTACTGGAGGACAGGAGGAGATGTAGTGTCGGGGGTACTGGAGGACAGGAGGAGATGTAGTGTCGGGGGTACTGGAGGACAGGAGGAGATGTAGTGTCGGGGGTACTGAAGGACAGGAGGAGATGTAGTGTCGGGGGTACTGAAGGACAGGAGGAGATGTAGTGTCGGGGGTACTGGAGGACAGGAGGAGATGTAGTGTCGGGGGTACTGGAGGACAGGAGGAGATGTAGTGTCGGGGGTACTGGAGGACAGGAGGAGATGTAGTGTCGGGGGTACTGGAGGACAAGAGGAGATGTAGTGTCGGGGGTACTGGAGGACAGGAGGAGGTGTAGTGTCGGGGGTACTGGAGGACATGTAGTGTCGGGGGTACTGGAGGACATGTAGTGTCGGGAGGACAGGAGGACATGTAGTGTCGGGGGTACTGGAGGACAGGAGGAGATGTAGTGTCGGGGGTACTGGAGGACATGTAGTGTCGGGGGTACTGGAGGACATGTAGTGTCGGGGGTACTGGAGGACATGTAGTGTCGGGGGTACTGGAGGACATGTAGTGTCGGGGGTACTGGAGGACATGTAGTGTCGGGGGTACTGGAGGACATGTAGTGTCGGGGGTACTGGAGGACATGTAGTGTCGGGGGTACTGGAGGACATGTAGTGTCGGGGGTACTGGAGGACATGTAGTGTCGGGGGTACTGGAGGACATGTAGTGTCGGGGGTACTGGAGGACATGTAGTGTCGGGGGTATTGGAGGACATGTAGTGTCGGGGGTACTGGAGGACAGGAGGAGATGTAGTGTCGGGGGTACTGGAGGACATGTAGTGTCGGGGGTACTGGAGGACAGGAGGAGATTTAGTGTCGGGGGTACTGGAGGACATGTAGTGTCGGGGGTACTGGAGGAGATGTAGTGTCGGGGGTACTGGGGTACTGGAGGAGATGTAGTGTCGGGGGTACTGGAGGACTGGAGGAGATGTAGTGTCGGGGGTACTGGAGGACAGGAGGAGATGTAGTGTCGGGGGTACTGGATGACATGTAGCGTCGGGGGTACTGGAGGACATGTAGCGTCGGGGGTACTGGAGGAGATGTAGCGTCGGGGGTACTGAAGGACAGGAGGAGATGTAGCGTCGGGGGTACTGAAGGACAGGAGGAGATGTAGTGTCGGGGGTACTGGAGGACATGTAGTGTCGGGGGTACTGAAGGACAGGAGGAAATGTAGTGTCGGGGGTACTGGAGGACAGGAGGAGATGTAGTGTCGGGGGTACTGGAGGACTGGAGGAGATGTAGTGTCGGGGGTACTGGAGGACTGGAGGAGATGTAGTGTCGGGGGTACTGGAGGACAGGAGGAGATGTAGTGTCGGGGGTACTGGAGGACAGGAGGACATGTAGTGTCGGGGGTACTGGAGGACAAGAGGAGATGTAGTGTCGGTGGTACTGGAGGACAAGAGGAGATGTAGTGTCGGGGGTACTGGAGGACAAGAGGAAATGTAGTGTCGGGGGTACTGGAGGACAGGAGGAGATGTAGTGTCGGGGGTACTGGAGGACAGGAGGTGATGTAGTGTCGGGGGTACTGAAGGACAGGAGGAGATGTAGTGTCGGGGGTACTGGAGGACAGGAGGAGATGTAGTGTCGGGGGTACTGAAGGACAGGAGGAGATGTAGTGTCGGGGGTACTGGAGGACAGGAGGAGATGTAGTGTCGGGGGTACTGGAGGACAGGAGGAGATGTAGTGTCGGGGGTACTGGAGGACAGGAGGAGATGTAGTGTCGGGGGTACTGGAGGACAGGAGGAGATGTAGTGTCGGGGGTACTGGAGGACAGGAGGAGATGTAGTGTCGGGGGTACAGGAGGACATGTAGTGTCGGGGGTACTGGAGGACTGGAGGAGATGTAGTGTCGGGGGTACTGGAGGACATGTAGTGTCGGGGGTACTGGAGGACATGTAGTGTCGGGGGTACAGGAGGACATGTAGTGTCGGGGGTACAGGAGGACATGTAGTGTCGGGGGTACAGGAGGACATGTAGTGTCGGGGGTACTGGAGGACTGGAGGAGATGTAGTGTCGGGGGTACTGGAGGACATGTAGTGTCGGGGGTACTGGAGGACAGGAGGAGATGTAGTGTCGGGGGTACTGGAGGACATGTAGTGTCGGGGGTACTGAAGGACAGGAGGAAATGTAGTGTCGGGGGTACTGGAGGACAGGAGGAGATGTAGTGTCGGGGGTACTGGAGGACTGGAGGAGATGTAGTGTCGGGGGTACTGGAGGACTGGAGGAGATGTAGTGTCGGGGGTACTGGAGGACAGGAGGAGATGTAGTGTCGGGGGTACTGGAGGACAGGAGGACATGTAGTGTCGGGGGTACTGGAGGACAAGAGGAGATGTAGTGTCGGTGGTACTGGAGGACAAGAGGAGATGTAGTGTCGGGGGTACTGGAGGACAAGAGGAGATGTAGTGTCGGTGGTACTGGAGGACAAGAGGAGATGTAGTGTCGGGGGTACTGGAGGACAGGAGGAGATGTAGTGTCGGGGGTACTGGAGGACAGGAGGAGATGTAGTGTCGGGGGTACTGAAGGACAGGAGGAGATGTAGTGTCGGGGGTACTGGAGGACAGGAGGAGATGTAGTGTCGGGGGTACTGAAGGACAGGAGGAGATGTAGTGTCGGGGGTACTGGAGGACAGGAGGAGATGTAGTGTCGGGGGTACTGGAGGACAGGAGGAGATGTAGTGTCGGGGGTACTGGAGGACAGGAGGAGATGTAGTGTCGGGGGTACTGGAGGACAGGAGGAGATGTAGTGTCGGGGGTACTGGAGGACAGGAGGAGATGTAGTGTCGGGGGTACAGGAGGACATGTAGTGTCGGGGGTACTGGAGGACTGGAGGAGATGTAGTGTCGGGGGTACTGGAGGACATGTAGTGTCGGGGGTACTGGAGGACATGTAGTGTCGGGGGTACAGGAGGACATGTAGTGTCGGGGGTACAGGAGGACATGTAGTGTCGGGGGTACAGGAGGACATGTAGTGTCGGGGGTACAGGAGGACATGTAGTGTCGGGGGTACTGGAGGACATGTAGTGTCGGGGGTACTGGAGGACATGTAGTGTCGGGGGTACTGGAGGACATGTAGTGTCGGGGGTACTGGAGGACATGTAGTGTCGGGGGTACTGGAGGACATGTAGTGTCGGGGGTACTGGAGGACATGTAGTGTCGGGGGTACTGGAGGACATGTAGTGTCGGGGGTACTGGAGGACATGTAGTGTCGGGGGTACTGGAGGACATGTAGTGTCGGGGGTATTGGAGGACATGTAGTGTCGGGGGTACTGGAGGACAGGAGGAGATGTAGTGTCGGGGGTACTGGAGGACATGTAGTGTCGGGGGTACTGGAGGACAGGAGGAGATTTAGTGTCGGGGGTACTGGAGGACATGTAGTATCGGGGGTACTGGAGGAGATGTAGTGTCGGGTGTACTGGGGTACTGGAGGAGATGTAGTGTCGGGTGTACTGGGGTACTGGAGGAGATGTAGTGTCGGGGGTACTGGAGGACAGGAGGAGATGTAGTGTCGGGGGTACTGGAGGACATGTAGCGTCGGGGGTACTGGAGGACATGTAGCGTCGGGGGTACTGGAGGAGATGTAGCGTCGGGGGTACTGAAGGACAGGAGGAGATGTAGCGTCGGGGGTACTGAAGGACAGGAGGAGATGTAGTGTCGGGGGTACTGGAGGACATGTAGTGTCGGGGGTACTGAAGGACAGGAGGAAATGTAGTGTCGGGGGTACTGGAGGACAGGAGGAGATGTAGTGTCGGGGGTACTGGAGGACTGGAGGAGATGTAGTGTCGGGGGTACTGGAGGACTGGAGGAGATGTAGTGTCGGGGGTACTGGAGGACAGGAGGAGATGTAGTGTCGGGGGTACTGGAGGACAGGAGGACATGTAGTGTCGGGGGTACTGGAGGACAAGAGGAGATGTAGTGTCGGTGGTACTGGAGTACAAGAGGAGATGTAGTGTCGGGGGTACTGGAGGACAAGAGGAGATGTAGTGTCGGTGGTACTGGAGGACAAGAGGAGATGTAGTGTCGGGGGTACTGGAGGACAGGAGGAGATGTAGTGTCGGGGGTACTGGAGGACAGGAGGTGATGTAGTGTCGGGGGTACTGAAGGACAGGAGGAGATGTAGTGTCGGGGGTACTGGAGGACAGGAGGAGATGTAGTGTCGGGGGTACTGAAGGACAGGAGGAGATGTAGTGTCGGGGGTACTGGAGGACAGGAGGAGATGTAGTGTCGGGGGTACTGGAGGACAGGAGGAGATGTAGTGTCGGGGGTACTGGAGAACAGGAGGAGATGTAGTGTCGGGGGTACTGGAGGACAGGAGGAGATGTAGTGTCGGGGGTACTGGAGGACAGGAGGAGATGTAGTGTCGGGGGTACTGAAGGACAGGAGGAGATGTAGTGTCGGGGGTACTGGAGGACAGGAGGAGATGTAGTGTCGGGGGTACTGGAGGACAGGAGGAGATGTAGTGTCGGGGGTACTGGAGGACAGGAGGAGATGTAGTGTCGGGGGTACTGGAGGACAAGAGGAGATGTAGTGTCGGGGGTACTGGAGGACAAGAGGAGATGTAGTGTCGGGGGTACTGAAGGACAGGAGGAGGTGTAGTGTCGGGGGTACTGAAGGACAGGAGGAGATGTAGTGTCGGGGGTACTGGAGGACATGTAGTGTCGGGGGTACTGGAGGACATGTAGTGTCGGGGGTACAGGAGGACATGTAGTGTCGGGGGTACAGGAGGACATGTAGTGTCGGGGGTACAGGAGGACATGTAGTGTCGGGGGTACTGGAGGACTGGAGGAGATGTAGTGTCGGGGGTACTGAAGGACAGGAGGACATGTAGTGTCGGGGGTACTGGAGGACATGTAGTGTCGGGGGTACTGGAGGACAGGAGGAGATGTAGTGTCGGGGGTACTGGAGGACAGGAGGAGATGTAGTGTCGGGGGTACTGGAGGACAGGAGGAGATGTAGTGTCGGGGGTACTGGAGGACAGGAGGAGATGTAGTGTCGGGGGTACTGGAGGACAGGAGGAGATGTAGTGTCGGGGGTACTGGAGGACAGGAGGAGATGTAGTGTCGGGGGTACTGGAGGACAAGAGGAGATGTAGTGTCGGTGGTACTGGAGGACAAGAGGAGATGTAGTGTCGGGGGTACTGAAGGACAGGAGGAGGTGTAGTGTCGGGGGTACTGAAGGACAGGAGGAGATGTAGTGTCGGGGGTACTGGAGGACATGTAGTGTCGGGGGTACTGGAGGACATGTAGTGTCGGGGGTACTGGAGGACAGGAGGACATGTAGTGTCGGGGGTACAGGAGGACATGTAGTGTCGGGGGTACTGGAGGACAGGAGGAGATGTAGTGTCGGGGGTACTGGAGGACAGGAGGAGATGTAGTGTCGGGGGTACTGGAGGACAGGAGGAGATGTAGTGTCGGGGGTACTGAAGGACAGGAGGAGATGTAGTGTCGGGGGTACTGAAGGACAGGAGGAGATGTAGTGTCGGGGGTACTGAAGGACAGGAGGAGATGTAGTGTCGGGGGTACTGAAGGACAGGAGGAGATGTAGTGTCGGGGGTACTGGAGGACAGGAGATGTAGTGTTGGGGGGACTGGAGATGGGAAACACTATTAGAGTGTAATCTCGGAGCCTAGAGTAACTAGAGTGTAGCGTCAGCGTGTACTACAGGTAGTACTGTACCTGCAGTGCCCATCTCTACAGGTGTGACTGCTATCGTTGGCTCAATGTCAGACACATTCAGGGCAGGGAGACATGAGGCATCCTGGATCTTGCTCTGAACCGATAGCAGCTCAAGACCTGAATAGAAAGTCATAAATTAGTGCAAGAATACTGAAAAACGTTATGATCATGAACGGTTTATAAAGTTTTCATAATGAAGTGAATGAGTATTCTTCATTCTCCTTAAAAGACGGGTGGGTTGTTTAGCAACAAAACCAATGAGTGCCCAACTTTGGGGCAAGACAAGGACTATTGAAAAAGTGAATTATATTTAGTCTCGAAATGTGTATTGAAAACATAAATACATTTGCACAATGAGCACTTGGTGTCCCTCAAATACATCGTTACAGATATTGGTTAGCTAGCTAGCACATTTTAGCCCTAGATATGACATCAGTCAAAACACCTCAAAACAAGACCTACACTATATATACAAAAGTATGTGGACACCCCTTCAAATTAGTGCATTCAGCAATTTCAGCCACACCCGTTGCTGACAGGTGTATAAAATCGAGCACACAGCCATGAAATCTCCATAGACAAACATTGGCAGTAAAACGGCCTTAATGAAGAGGTCAGTGACTTACAATGTGGCACCGTCATAGGATGCCACCTTTCCAAAAAGTCAGTTTGTAAAATTTAGTAAAATGCTAGAGCTGTCCCGGTCAACTGTAAGAGCTGTTATTGTGAAATGGAAACGTCTAGGGGCAACAACGACTCAGCCGCGAAGTGGTAGGCCACACATGCTCACAGAATGGGAAAACGTGTAGCGCGTAAAAATCATCTGTCCTCAGTTGCAACACTCACTACCGAGTTCCAAACTGCCTCTGGAAGCAACGTCAGCACAAGAACTGTTCGTCGGGCAGCCGCACACAAGACTAAGATCAACATGCGCAATGCCAAGCGTCGGCTGGAGTGGTGTAAAGCTCGCCGCCATTGGACTCTGGGGCAGTGGAAACGCGTTTTCTGGAGTGATGAATCATACTTCACCATCAGGCAGTCCGACAGATTAATCTGGGTTTGGTGGATGCCAGAAGAACGCTACCTGCCCGAATAAATAGTGGCAACTGTAACGCTTCGTGGTGGAGGAATAATGGCCGGGGGCTGTTTTTCATGGTTCGGCCTAGGCCCCTTAATTCCAGTGAAGGGAAATGTTAATGCTGCAGCATACAATGACATTCTAGACAATTCTGTGCTTCCAACTTCGTGGCAACAGTTTGGAGAAGGCCCTTTCCTGTTTCAACATGACAATGCCCCTGTGCACAAAGCGAGGTCCATACAGAAATGGTTTGTTGAGATCGGTGTGGAAGAACTTGACTGGCCTGCACAGAGCCCTGACCAAGTTCCAATTGTAATTTTCCTAAGTCCCTCTTTGTGGCACCTGACCACATGACTGAACCGTAGTCAACAAAACAAAGGAGATGATTGTGGACTTCAGAAAACAGCAGAGGGAGCACCCCCCATCCACGGGACAGTAGTGGAGAAGGTGGAACGTTTTAAGTTTCTCGGCGTACACATCACGGACAAACTGAAATGGTCCACCCACACAGACAGCGTGTTGAAGAGGTGCTGTTGCACCTTCTTCAACACGCTGTCTGTGTGGGTGGACCATTTCAGTTCAACCTCAGGAGGCTGAAGAAATGTGGCTTGTCACCTAAAACCCTCACAAACTTTTACAGATGCACAATTGAGAGCATCCTGTTGGGCTGTATCACCGCCTGGTACGGCAACTACACCGCCCACACCGCAAGGCCCTCCAGTGGTGCGGTCTGCACAACGCATCATCGGGGGCAAACTACCTGCCCTCCAGGACACCTACAGCATCCGCTATCACAGGAAGGATCATCAAGGAAAACAACCACCTGAGCTACTGCCTGTTCACACCCGCTAACATCCAGAAGGCGAGGTCAGTACAGGTGCATCAAAGCTGGGACCGAGAGACTGAATAACAGCTTCTATCTCAAGGCTATCAGGCTGTTAAAACAGTCATCACTAACACAGAGAGGCTGCTGCCTACATAGACTTGAAATCATTGGCCACTTTAATTAATGGATCAGTAGTCACTTTAATAATGCTACTTTAATAATGTTTATATATCTTGCATCACTCATCTCATATGTATATACTGTATTTTATACCATCTATTGCATCTTGCCTATGCCGCTCTGTAAATTGCTCATCCATATATTTATATGTATATATTCTTATTCCATTCCTTTACTTAGACTTGTGTGTATTAGGGAGTTGTGTGGAATAGTTAGACTACATGTTAGATATTACTGCACTGTCGGAACTAGAAGCACAAGCACTTCGCTGCACTCGCAGTAACATCTGCTAAGCATGTGTATGTGACCAATACAATTTGATTTGATCCCCATCGAACACCTTCGGGATGAATTGGAACGCTGACTGCAAAACCAGGCCTAATTGCCCAACATCAGTGTCTGACCTCACTAATGCTCGTGGCTGAATGGAAGCAAGTCCCCGTATCAATGTTCCAACATCTAGTGGAAAAGTGGAGGCTGTTATAGCAGCAAAGGGGGACCAACTCCATATTAATGCCCATGATTTTGGAATGAGATGTTCGACAAGCAGCTGTCCACATACTTTTTGGTCATGTAGTGTAGTACCAAGAACAAGATACAACTAGCTGAAACAAGCCACATGACAGCTTCTTGTCATTGTTGCTAGCTATCTGACCGTTCAGATTCATAACACACAACCTTCTGCCCCATCGATGAGAATGCATCTTTTTCGTGATGTTGTCAGGCAACCCGTTGGCGTATAACTTACCTTTCTCATAGATGTCTTTCTTGTCACTCTCAGACAAAGCCTGTACCTTCTTCTGGAGTTTCTCCTCCTCTGCTTTGACCTGTTTCTCCAGGTACGCCTCATCAGGACTCATAGACAGAGTCAGCCTGTGAGTGTTGTCCTGCATGGGCACAAACAAGATGCTAATGTGACATGACATTACCATGACATGACCAGTAACACTGAAACAGTCTGAAGTCATTTTCTTCTTTCAACAACCCCCTGGTCTATGACCCCTGCATTATGACATCAACTTTCTTGATTAGACTGCTTTATCCCATTACAACTTACTGTTACATAGGCTATTCAGATGCTATGTATACTGAAAGAAACTCAACTCAACTTATTTCTCCTGTCTGGTCTCTCACCTTGAAGTAGTGTAGGACTTTCTCCTGGAGGAAGCGAGGGTTGTCCTTCAGGGCTTGTCTGAACTGGGCCACACTGTCGCTGATCTTCAGCAGCTGGACCGGGTCTCCATCATGGTTCCAACAGGAAGCTATGTACTGTTAGCAGAAAGACAACAGACAGGGTAAAATGTCATACTAATTTAATGAGCAGCACCTAGGTATGTGTGTGTGTCCATTGTAGTTCCAGCAGGAAGCTACTGTATGTTCTGCAGAGACAAGTATAAAGCATGAGTTGACGACACGCACCAAAAATATACTGAACAAAAATACAACAATTTTACTTAGTTGTCAATTGAAATAAATTCCTTAGATCCTAATCTATGGATATCACATGACTGGGCAGGGCTGCAGCCCACCCACTGGGGAGCCCAGCCAATTAGAATTTGTTTTCCCCCGCAAAAGGGCTTTATTACAGACTGAAATACTCATCAGTTTCATCAGCTGTCCAGGTAGCTGGTCTCAGACAATCCGCAGGTGAAGAAGCAAGATGTGAAGGTCCTGGGGTGGAGTGGTTACATGTGGTCTGTGGTTGTGAGGCCGGTTGGATATACTGCCATACTGAGAAATGGACATTCAATTCTCTGGCAACAGCTCTGGTGGACACTCCTGCAGTCAGCATGCCAATTGCACACTCCCTCAAAACTTGAGACATCTGTGGCATTGTGTTTTGTGACAAAACTGCACATTTTAGAGTGGCCTTTTATTGTCCCCAGCACAAGTTACACCTGTGTAATGATCATGCTGTTTAATCAGCTTCTTGATATGCATACCTGTCAGGTGGATGGCTTATCTTGGCAAAGGGGAAATGCTCTCTAACAGGGATGTAAACTAATTTGTACACAACATTTTAGAGAAATAAGCTTTTTGTGCATTTGGAACATTTCTAGGATCTTTTATTTCAACACATGAAACATCTGACCAACACTTTACATGTTGAGTTTATATTTTTGTTCAGTATAGTTAGAGAGGTGCTGACTAATGGAATAGTAAACTTACCAGAGGGTTAATATGGTCATACTGTATACAGGAGATGCTGCTCCCAGGACAATCACTATGGTATTCTTAAGTCTGTCTTCATATACAATTCAATTCCCTTCACATTTCACCTCTGTTTAGAGTGTGTGTGTGTGTGTGTGTGTGTGTGTGTGTGTGTGTGTGTGTGTGTGTGTGTGTGTGTGTGTGTATAGAAAACAAAATGTTCATGGTTAAAACATCACAGTGGAGACACCAGACAAACTGTGGCCTTGTACTCACTGAAGCCAGTGACAACCCGAAGCTGGTAGACTGATGTTTCATCTGGATTTCAATCTTATGAAGCAGGGCCTCTATCCTCTCCTCCTCAAATCCATAACTGCATCGTTAGGAGAGAAGTACAGTTAGATTACATTATTGTGATGATAGTGTTACTGTACATAACACATCAGCAGTATACTTACGCAATGATCTCATCAATGGTTTGGACAATGATTTGCTTGACTTTCTCAGTGTCTTCTTCAGCCATTCCTTGCAAGCCTATGCTGAATGATGCCTCTTTGGTGCTCCCATCATATCTGGAAAATAACAGATACTGGTAAATAAAGCATTTTACTGTTCAGTATATATCAACATTTCAAAGAGCTATGCCAATGTGTACCTCACAAGTTCTTTAACTTCATTGAGATAAAGTGCCTGTATTCTGGGACTATGTCTTTTTAAAGTGTTTTATCAATGTTCATTTGCTTCTAAATCCGTCTCCAAAGAGGTTAACCCACCCTACGACAGAGGAGAAGTCTGTTCCTATCTTGGGTTCTATGAGGGTCTTGTAGAAGGGAGAGTTGGGTCCAGAGATCATCAGAGAGGACAGCAGGCTCAGGGTGAAGCCCTCAAATGTGTCTGTGATACTGCAGAGAGAAGGACACCTGAATGAGACCACTACTGCATCGCTTACTGATTTTAAATGACCAAAATGCATATGTAAATCATGAATGCAACAATTGAGGTTAAAGTCACTTTAAAACAAATCAATGTATACTATCCCAGAAATAATTTTAGAGAAAAAACTAATAGTGTTGCAGTAGCTCAGTATTACGTACTCTCCTAGCAGGTAGCTCATACACAGCGTGTTCTGTTTGGCTGCATCAGGAGCCATAGCATCGGGACTGCAGGTCACATGGTCCTCTCTCTGTGGAAAAGTCCATTACAATTAGAAACACTTCTGTCCACACAAATGTGGAAATGTCTTTGTTGTCACACATAAAAAAACGGACATTAAAACATCAAACAGGACCTTATCAAGATCATTCAAATAAGCATTACGGTGAAATGAATTCAAACTTCCAAACCATAGACCTTGCCAAAGTTGCTCAAGTGGAGTGCATAGATTTGTAATATCTGGGAGCTGATGATGAATAAACTAATATCTGACAGCAGGTACTGAAAGAACTACAGTGATACTGAATAGGCAGACGCACAGGCCTGTCCCAGTGGGGTTGGTTAGGGACAGCAGTGTCAGGCTCAGTGCGCTCAAACTTGGACAGAGCCTCCTCCTGGATCTGTTTCAAGTGCTGCTCTAAGGGCAGATCCCCGTAGGTGAAGAACCTGAGGAGCAGAAAAGGGGAAACCATGTTACTGCCAAAGCCCAACAGAGTTGTGTGACAAGACACAATGCTACTGTACCGAGTATATAATATTGGGGTGTGTGACAGTGTGTTGTGCCGTGCATTGCTAAGTGGTAATGTGTGACAGTGTACTGTACAGGTCATGGTGTATCACAATGAGCAGTAGCTAGTGTTGAAGCATGGTGGTGGTGGTGTATTGTGCATGTCACAGTATACTGTACAGGTCATGGTGTATCACAATGAGTAGTAGCTAGTGTTGAAGCATGGTGGTGGTGGTGTATTGTGCATGTCACAGTGTACTGTACCTTGCATTGCTGGGGTGGTAGTGTGTAGCGTGGAAGTGCTTCAGTTGTTCCCAGGAGAGGTCAGGGATGGCCAGGGGTTCCCCTCCAGACACCACACCATATGTGTGGTCAGGATAGAGCTTGTTCTGCAGGTGCTGGGAATATACCCTCTCGTTGTCTGACTGAAATCACAGAGAGGAAATGTGAGATTCCAATGTGACTTCTATTTGTCCATCTCCTGACCAAATTATTCTGTAATTCTCACAAATTAATCACAATAAATCTAAATAACAAATCTCTAAATAAATAGTTTGGAACGAAGTAACTCACAAAAGCTCCCTTCATTTCATTGAAGACAACTCCTTTGAAGACCAGCGGGGAAGTAGGATCTGTAGGGTCTTCATTCTCCAGTCTCCATCCCTCCTGCCTTTAACAAAACACAAGGATATGAATGCAGACTTCTGATGTCACTGATTTTGATTAAAGAGGCAGCTATTTAAAACACCACACTTACCAAAAATCAAGTTCTCGTAGACAAGGGAAAAACACTGCATCCAGATACACGGAGAGGAGATTCTGGAAGTCTTTCCCGTTTTGTGTGGAGAATGGATACATAGTGAAATCACTAGCTGTGGAGAAAAAAAACAATGACATTTCAGACACCATGCGTGCGCGCACACACACACACACACACACACACACACACACACACACACACACACACACACACACACACACACACACACACACACACACAGTACCTGTGAATGCATTCATGAAGGTGGAGAGGGATCTGTTGAGCATCTTGAAAAAGGGGTCTCTGCAGGGGTACTTCTCTGAGCCACACAACACTGTGTGTTCCAGGATGTGTGGGACCCCTGTGTTGTCCATTGGGGTCGTCCTGAGCTGAACACTGCAGAGGTGTTACGACAAGAGATGGAAACACTGTCGTTAGAAATAGCACTGGCTTAGAATAAGTATTTTATTACTAAACTAGAACATTTAATTTGATCTAATCTCTTCAACCAGCCGGCTCTCTATCTCTGTAAGGGAAGCAATTGAGTCTGGGGACGAGGTTCCATTTTAACATACAAACTTAGTCAAATAAAGCATACTTCCGCAAATGTGGGATTATTACCTAAAGAGATTGTTCTTGTCATCTCTAGCTGCGTGTAGATACTGGGCGCCTGTGTTGTCATGGGTCAGTTTGACAGCTGTAAGGAACAGGTCAGGAACAGTAACCACCTGCCAAAACACAGGAAGATAAGATCCCATTTATCCTGATTTTATGCTAAACCTTGACTAGAAGTGTATGTGAATTTATCAGATCAGGATTTTACTCTTGTTGTGGGTCTGTGTTTTCCAATCCTATTGACCCAAAGGGATTCACATTTTAGTTTTTGGCCTGGCATTTTACCTCCTTAACTGTGAAGCCATGGATCTTCTGTCCTGCCTGGTACTGCAATGCCCTCTCTGTTGCTGAGGTGCTCCTGAACCTCCATGAAGGATTCTGCCCCTGGAAACTGGATTTGCCAAGAGAGAGATCATTGCTGGCTTGCATCAGATGATACCATTTGAAAGGAAACACTTTGAAGTTTGTGGAAATGTTAAATTCATGTAGGAGAATAAAACACATTCGATCTGGTAAAAGATAAAAACATGTTTTTTTTGTTTTTGTACCTTCATCTTTGAAATGCAAGAAAAAGACCATAAGGTATTATGCCAGCCCAGACGCCATTTAGATGTTGGCCACTAGATGGCAGCAGTGTTTGTGCAAAGTTTTAGACTAATTCAATGAACCATTGCATTTCTGTTCAAACTTTTGTATCAAGACTGCCCAAATGTGCCTAATTGGTTTATTAATACATTTTCAAGTTCATAACTGTGCACTCTCCTCAAACAATAGCATGGTATTATTTCACTGTAATATCTACTGTAAATTGGACAGTGCAGTTAGATTAACAAGAATTTAAGCTTCTGACATTATCAGATATGTCTATGTCCTGGGAAATGTTCTTGTTACTTACAACCTCGTGCTAATCACATTAGCCTACGTTAGCTCAACCATCCCGCAGGGGACCCACCGATCCTGTAGAGGATTTATTAACTATATGATTCCATAGGTGTTATTTCATAGTTTTGATGTCTTCACTATTATTCTACAATGTAGAAAATAGTAAAAATAAAGAAAAACCCTTGAATGAGTGGGTGTGTCCAAACTTTTGACAGGTACTGTAGTTTACAATAAATACATCAAATATAGAATTTTTTTCAAAATTATACCACAATTTAAAGAAATCATAGACTGCTTGGAAATGACTGACAAAAAAATATTCTCTACACAAGCAATATTTACCTAGCTTTTTCTTCAACTTTTGGACATCACATCTGGAACAACTGCCCACTGCAGCCATTTTTCATGGTAACTAAATTAACATGCTCTTGACAAAACTATATTAATGAGGAACTTTCCCTCAGTGGTGGAAATTACACCATTACCAAAGGACAGGTATATTTTGTATAAATAACAATATAAAGGGCATACTCTCAATACATATTGATATAGATTTTATTTAATTGACTCTTTCTCTAGTAGATAACATTAATAATTACACATATAATGTTTTCTCATAGAACAACATAGTAGAAGCTCAAAAGTCTGGGTAAGGGACAAGGGCAAAACAGTAAAATGTAGGTCAAAAAAATGCAACTGAAAAGTAGATAAAATACTTGATAGATGTGTTAAAAAATATGGGGCGATTGTAGTATGAATTTAACATATATTTAAAAAAAGATTTGACCCCGAGGACATAGAAGTGCCCGTAGTTGCAGAATCACCTATATATACAGTTGAAGTCAGAAGTTTACATACACTTAGGTTGGAGTCATTAAAACTCGTTTTTCAACCACGCCACAAAATTCTTGTCAACAAACCATAGTTTTGGCAAGTCAGTTAGGACATGTACTTTGCGCATGACACAACTAATTGTTCCAACAATTGTTTACAGACAGATTATTTCACTTATAATTCACTGTATCACAATTCCAGTGGGTCAGAAGTTTACATACACTAAATTGACTCTGCCTTTAAACAGCTTGGAAAACTCCAGAAAATTATGTCATGGCTTTAGAAGCTTCTGATAGGCTAATTGACATCATTTGAGTCAATTGGAGGTGTACCTGTGGATGTATTTCAAGACCTACCTTCAAACTCAGTGCCTCTTTGCTTGACATCATGGGAAAATCAAAAGAAATCAGCCAAGACCTCAGAAAAAAAAATTGTAGACCTCCACAAGTCTGGTTCATCCTTGGGAGCAATTTCAAAAAGCCTGAAGCTACCACGTTCATCTGTACAAACAATAGTACGCAAGTATGAACACCATGGGACCACGCAGCTGTCATACCGCTCAGGAAGGAGATGCGTTCTGTCTCCTAGAGATAAATATACTTTGGTGCGAAAAAGTGCAAATCAATCCCAGAACAACAGCAAAGGACCTTGTGAAGATGCTGGAGGAAACAGGTACAAAAGTATCTATATCCACAGTAAAACGAGTCCTATATTGACATAACCTGAAAGGCCGCTCAGCAAGGAGAAGCCACTCCTCCAAAACTGCCATTAAAAAGCCAGACTATGGTTTTCAACTGCACATGGGGACAAAGATTGTACTTTTTGGAGAAATGTCCTCTGGTCTGATGAAACAAAAATAGAACCGTTTGGCCATAATGAAAATCATTATGTTTGGAGGAAAAAGGGCGAGGCTTGCAAGCCAAAGAACACCATCCCAACTGTGAAGCACGGGGGTGGCAGCATCATGTGGGGGTGCTTTGCTGCAGGAGGGGCTGGTGCACTTCACAAAATAGATGGCATCATGAGGAAAGAAAATGATGTGGATATATTGAAGCAACATCAAGACAGTCAGGAAGTAAAGCTTGGTCGCAAATTGGTCTTCCAAATTGACAATGACCCCAAGCATACTTCCAAAGTTGTTGCAAAATGGCTTAAGGACAGCAAAGTCAAGGTATTGGAGTGGCCAGCACAAAGCCCTGACCTCAATCCTATAGAACATTTGTGGGCAGAAATGAAAAAGTGTGTGTGAGCAAGGAGGTCTACAAACCTGACTCAGTTCCACCAGCTGTCAGAAGGAATGGGCCAAAATTCACCCAACTTATTATGGGAAGCTTGTGGAAGGCTACACAAAACGTTTGACCCAAGTTAAACAAATTAAAGGCAATGCTACCAATTACTAATTGAATGTATGTAAACTTCTGACCCACTGGGAATGTAACAAAAATAAAAGCTGAAATCAATCATTCTCTCTCCTATTATTCTGACATTTCACTTAAAATAAAGTGGTGATCCTAACTGACCTAAGACAGGACATATTTTACTAGGATTAAATGTCAGGAATTGTGAAAAACTGAGTTTAAATGTATTTGGCTAAGGTGTATGTAAACTTCCGACTTCAACTGTACGTTTTTTCCCCCCACCAGGTTATAGCCTATATCCACATAGAAGGTCCCGTAAAAAAAAAACATCCACCCTATGGAAATCAAATGCCCGTTCAACGGATTTGTTCTGGTGCCGGCCGTGAGATTTACTCATAAAGATCATACGGTTATGTGCAATGTGATGTAACTGAGTCATGATCAAGGGCTAGCTGGCTAGCTAATGTATACTCACCGTAGATTTCGAAGTTTCTGGAGAACTGTTTTACTCTGCCTAAACATTATTTCCTTAATTTAGCGACAATATTTCTAATTGGTATTCATCCATGCACGTGCATATCAGAATACTATACGCTGAACAGCTTTACTATCATAACGTCAGCACGATTTGGTTAGCTGCACATCCATATCCTCTCATGCTGTAAGTAGTTGACACATTGAAATTGAATTGGACATGTTAACGTGGCATCTGCGCAGATTACAGACAAACCAATACATGCAATGGGCCAAGTCACTCACTGTTATAGGTATGAGTGGGTTCATGCTGTTTATAGATCTACACAAGCTGCGGTTTGCTATTTAGAATTAGCGGACTATTCATTTTAGTGTTGTACAATCTAATTTTTTATTGGCTAAACTGGTAATAACACCAAATATGATTGGGTAAACGTGGTATGACGATTATGACACATCGGGAAGTTTTCGAAGGGCAAAACATGGACCAAGATGGCGTCGTTGTGTAGCGGGATTGTTTAATTGTGGAGTTTGTGAGTAATTCTCGCAAATTTGATGACTGTTCTTATTATTTCCCCCGTTTTAATTTGTTGCAACAAAAGGTGATTAAGACGAGTCGCTGGTCGCAGTTTTCATGGGCACAACAGATAATATGCCCGCAACACAGGAACACCTTCCTAAAATGAATTAGATGTTTAGACAAAGATTGTGGATGTATCGTCAAGATACTTTTCTCTCCACCCAAACTATGGGTAGTCGTTTTCCACAAATCCACTCTGCAGAGTTCCTAGATCCCGTTTATTCTTTCTCTGGATTGGTGGATACATCGCAATATTTGTATATATATTTGAATATTCGATGAGAGTTGTTGACGTCAGCCACCTGTTTTCAAGATAGACAGAGGGACTTTGATTACTAGCCTCATTCATAGCCGTCTCAAGACAACTCTGATATAAAGTGTTTTTTTTCTCAAAGTTGTGGAGATGTCACACTCGTAACAACCTAAGCATTACGAAACGTCGATTCAATCAAATAAACCTCACTTAGTAAATAAGACATTATGTTGTTGACCAAATTCGACACTCCAAACAAAAAGTCCTTGCTTGATGGGCTGGAGGGAGTCACATGCAAAGGGTCGTCACCACAGCCACAATGTAATAAACCTCGACTATTTACACAATTTCTCTTCTTAATTTCTGATTTTAGACTTAAGGTTAACCATACTGCTAACCTTATGTCTAACCTTAAATTAAGACAAAAAAGTAACATTTTATTTTCATTACATTTGATGATATAGCCAATTGTGACGTTGTGTATGTGGAAACTCAATGCACAGGGTAGAGATGTAATTGCAGGGTACAGTGACATTCTTGAGCTCCAACAGTGCAGGTTAAAAAGAGAAGTGAATTAAATAATAATACATATTTACAACTGTAACAATTTTGAAATTACCCTTGTTGGGTGAGGGCGGGGGGCTAGTCTTGGCTATTCGTGGCTATTCAGCAGCCTGATGGTCTGGGTGTAGAAGCTATTGGCCAGTCTGACAGTTTTTGCCATGATACTCCTATACTGCCTGTGTCTGAGTGATGAAATCAGGAAGCACAGGCCATGGCTCGGGTGGCTGAGGTAGCTAGATAAACAGTCTTCTTTTCCCATTTCTCAGTCTGGCTGTAAATTGCTCTTTCTACCAGCAGATGAAGGCAGAGGGTCATGTCTGTCAGTTCGTGTGATTCTGCAATGTAGCAATTTCGGTCCATTTCTGTATTATGAAGTACGCAGAACATGTTACTTTGTAGCCCATGCTCAATTGTTGCTTTACTGTTTACAATATCTCTGCAGTATGTAATGTTGAAGTGTGTGTCTTTATGCAAATGAAGGTCACAAACTAGGCTATTTGCTCATACACTACAAATATTTCAGTTTATTTCTTGGAGAAAATAAAGTACTCTTCATCACACCCCCTAATGATATAATACCCTACTGTATTCACTAAGTCTGAATGTAATGCATGGACATGATGGACATGATGGACATGATGGATGCACTCAGGGTTATTCAGAATAACTTCAGTTTCCATTGACAGCAAACTGAAGTTATTCCACCATCAGCATGAGGAGACCTTGAGCTGGTGGCATGGAGCCACTGCCAGGAGCCGAGTGGACCCCTGTTAGTAGTATACCTTATCATACAAGGAACTCTGACACACAAGACATCTACTACACATGAGCTATCCCATTGAAATACCACAGTATCAGTACAACAGAGGTTGTTGTATGTAGAGGAATCAGATTGTATATTTTGAATCTTGACAAATTAAGCTAAACTTGTTCAGAAAAGTGGGCCTTTAAAGATTATGTAGAAGCAGGGGCGCAACTTTCACTGGGGATGGGGGGGACATGTCCCCCCACATTCTGAAATAGCATTTTACCCCTTCCAGTTTTATCATTGGAATGTCATGGAATGTGAATGAGGCAACGGTGTGCTTTAGGACCATGTGGACGCCTCCGAGCGGTCGGGGAGGCTGTTTGGAGTGTTTTGGATAAAAATAAATTAATAGTTATGTACCCCCCCCCCCCCCATTTCTAAACCAAAGTTGCCCCCCTATGTAGAAGCATACATAGTAGTGCATCACATTCAGTGTCTGTAGTGCAGCATTTTCAAACACAACCCAATAATTATTGGTGTGCTTAACAGTGTGCTCTCTAGGCTAGCACAGTCTGCTTTTATGGCCAGTGCAATGCAGGACAGGACTGTCTAGACTCAAGATCTTCATTCAGGCATCTGTGCAGTATAGTGCATTGATCAGAATTCTGATATTGTCTTCCTGTGAGCTATAGCTGTTTGTGCCACATCTAGTCCGCCCGCAACTATATAAATGAAGAGAATCAACCATTTTAGGTTATCAAGTATGCACTTACTTGCACTGTGCACACACACAAGCCGAACGCATCTCTCTCTCGCACTCTCTCTCTATATGATGTGTTTGGGTTGAAATATTATAGTTGATCTCAGTGTGACATTTATCAGGACAGATATCCTCCCACAGCCACTCAACACATATGGACCTCAGATGGCTTCTCTCTCTGACGAATGGCCCTGGGTCCTGTTCTCTTTCATTTGGACGCAGTGAAAACCATACTGTGGCGCTATATAGAAATCTGACAGATTGTAAGAGCACAATGAACAGCGCTTGTAAGATTGAGATTAAATGGAGAGAGCATAGAGGTCGATAGCATGTGAAGTAACTCAGTTCGACTCCAACACCATCATTAAACTTGCCGATGACACAACAGTGATAGGCCTGATCACCGACAACAACGAGACAGCCTATAGGGAGGAGGTCAGAGACCTGGCTGTGTGGTGCCAGGACAACAACCTCTCCCTCAACGTGATCAAGACAAAGGAGATGATTGTGGACTACAGGAAAAAGAGGACCGAGAACGCCCCCATTCTCATCGACGGGGCTGCAGTGGAGCAGGTTGAGAGCTTCAAGTTCCTTGGTGTCCACATCACCAACAAACTAACATGGTTTGAGCAGACCATGACAGTCGTGAAGCAGGCACGACAAAACCTATTCCCCCCCAGGAGACTGAAAAGATTTGGCATGGGTCCTCAGATCCTCAAAAGGTTCCACAGCTGCACCATCGAGAGCATCCTGACTGGTTGCATCACTGCCTGGTACTCGGCTTCCGACCAAAAGGCACTACAGAGGGTAGTGCGAATGGCCCAGTACATCACTGCGGCCAAGCTTCCTGCCATCCAGGACCTCTATACTAGGCGTGTCAGGAAGGCCCTGAAAATTGTCAAATACTCCAGCCACCCTAGTGTTGGCTGGACTGTTCTCTCTGCTACCACATGGCAAGCTGTACCAGAGTGACAAGTCTAGGTCCAAGAGGCTTCTAAACAGCTTCTAACCGCAAGCCATAAGACTCCTGAACATCTAGTCAAATGGCTACCCAGACTATTCACACCCCCCCCCCCCTCCCCTCTCCACACCACTCTGACTCTCTGTTGCTATGCATAGTCACTTTAATAACTCTACCTACATGTACATACTACCTCAACTAACCGGTGCCCCCGTACATTGACTGTGTACCAGCACCCCCATGTATACATTGTTATTTTTTACTGCTCCTCTTTAATGACTTGTTACTTTTATCTCTTATGCTTATCCATATTTTTTTAAGCTGCACTGTCGGTTAGGGGCTCGTAAGTAAGCATTTCCACTGTAAGGTCTGCACCTGTTGTATTCGGCGCATGTGACTAATACGATTTGAGTTCAAAACCTAATAGGGTTAAGTTAGAACTGCGTAGCCCGAAAATATTTTTGGCATCTCAGGTTGTTCAGTTTGTTCTGGCAATTCTCACATGTAAACTTCATTGGGAGGAAGGATGTTTGACATGCTTATTACATTTGTATCACAACACTCGTTTAGGATTGTACATTTAGCAAATCACCAGGAGAACAATCTGACATACCAAAAATATTTTTTGCCCAGTATTCAGTAATCAAGTCGTTTTTTGGGGCGTATGTTACTTTACTATTTATATCTTTGACAACTTTTACTTCACTACATTCCTAAAGAAAATAATTTTACTTTTACTCCATACATTTTCCCTGGCACCCAAAAGTACTCGTTACATTTTGATTGCTTAGCAGGACAGGAAAATGGTCTAATTCACGCACTTATCAAAAGAACATCCCTGATAATCAATACTGTTTCTGATCTGGCGGACTCACTAAACAGATATGCTTCGTTTGTAAATTATGTCTGAGTGTGCCCCTAGCTATCCGTAAATAAAAAAAAACAAGAAAATTGTGCTGTCTGGTTTGCTTAAAGGAATTTGAAATGATTTAGACTTTTACTTTTGATACTTAAGTATATTTTAGCAATTACATTTACTTTTGCTACTTAAGTATATTTAAAACCAAATAAAACCAAACACTTTAGTGATAATGGTGCCGGAGGAGATGGCTGCCGTTTTACGGTCTCCTAACCAAGTGTTCTATTGTGTGTTTTTTGGGGGTTATTTATAACTTTTTTTGTACAAAATGTTTCTGGCACCATCTCTTATGACCGAAAAGAGCTTCTAGATATCAGGACAGCGATTACTCACCCCGTACTGGACAAAGATTTATCTCAGACACCCGACAAGTACCAAATCCCTGTGATTCGCATGAGAAAGAGATGGAGATATTGAGGACGTAGGTTGGGGTGTCTTGTAAGGATCTGGCGGCGAGTGGGTAATCTGCCTCTACCATCAATCCTATTAGCCAACGTACAATTATTGGATAACAAAATAGACGAGCTACGATCATGAATATCCTACAAACGGGACAATAAAAACTGTAATATCTTATGTTTCACAGAGTCGTGGCTGAACGACGACATTAATAAAATACAGCTGGCGGAGTTTAGGCTGCATCAGCAAGATAGAACAGCCGTCTCTGGTAAGACAAGGGGTGGTGGTCTGTCTATATTCGTAAACAACAGCTGGTGCATGAAATCTAATATTAAACTTCTTATGGCTGCAGGGGCAGTATTGAGTATCTTGGATGAAAGGTGCACAGAGGTGCCCATAGTAAACTGCCTGCTCCTCGGTCCCAGTTGCTAATATATGCATATTATTATTCGTATTGGATAGAAAACACTCTGAAGTTTCTAAAACTTTTTGAATGTTGTCTGTGAGTATAACAGAACTCATATGGCAGGCAAAAACCTGAGAAAAAATCCAAACAGGAAGTGGGAATTCTGAGGTTGGTCGATTTTTAACCAAGACCCTATTGAATACACAGTGGGATATGGATGAGTTTGCACTTCCTACGGCTTCCACTAGATGTCAACAGTCTGTAGAACCTTGTCTGATGCCTCTTCTGTGAGGTGGGGCCGAATGAGAGGGGATTGAGTAAGGTCTATCATGACCTGACCATGCTCTGACCATGCACGTTCACATGAGAGTGAGCTCTGTTCCATCGCACATCTGAAGTCAATGTAATTCTCCTGTTGGAACGTTACTGAAGATTTATGTTAAAAACATTCTAAAGATTGATTCAATACATCGTTTGACATGTTTCTACTGACTGTTACGGAACTTTTTTACATTTTGTCTGCTTTTAGTGAACGCACTTCCTGACTTTGGATTTGTTTACCAAACACGCTAACAAAAATAGCTATTTGGACATAAATTATGGACATTACCGAACAAAACAAACATTTCTTGTGGAAGTGGGAGTCCTGGGAGTGCATTCCGACGAAGATCAGCAAAGGTAAGTGAAGATGTATAATGCTTTTTATGAGTTTTGTTGACTGCACAATTTGGCGGGTAACTGTATGGCTTCCTTTTGTGGCTGAACCCTGTTCTCAGATTATTGAATATTGTGCTTTTGCCGTAAAGCTTTTTGAAATCTGACACAGCGGTTGATGAGTATTTATGAGTATTGGACGTGGCTCTCTGTAATTTCTCTGGATATTTTGGAGGCATTTCTGAACATGGCGCCAATGTAAACTGAGGTTTTTGGATATAAATATGAACTTAATCGAACAAAACATATATGTATTGTGTAACATGAAGTCCTATGAGTGTCATCTGATGAAGATCATCAAAGGTTAGTGTTTAATTTGATCTCTATTTCTGCTTTTTGTGACTCCTGTCTTTGGCTGGGAAAATGACTGTGTTTGTCTGTGATTTTGCGGTGACCTAACATAATCGTTTGTGGTGCTTTCGCTGTAAAGCGTATTTGAAATCGGACACTTTGGTGGGATTAACAACAAGATTACCTTTAAAATGGTATAAGATACATGTATGTTTGAGGAATTTTAATTATGAGATTTCTGTTGTTTGAATTTGGCGCCCTGCACTTTCACTGGCTGTTGTCATATCATCCCGTGGAGATTGCAGCCATAAGAAGTTAAGGAAGTCTCAAGGATTTGCTCGCCTGAGGTAGAGTATCTCATGATAAGCTGTAGACCACACTATTTACCAAGAGTTTTCATCCATATTTTTCGTAGCTGTCTACTTACCACCACAAACCGATGCTGGCACTAAAACCTCACTCAATGAGCTGTATAAGGCCATAAGCAAACAGGAAACGCTCATCCAGAGTTGATGCTCCTAGTGGCTGGGGACTTTAATGCAGGGAAACTTAAATCCATTTTACCTCATTTCTACAAGCATGTTGAATGTGCAACCAGAGGGAAAAAAACTCTAGAGCACCTTTACTCCACACACAGAGACTCGTACGAAGCTCTCGTTCCCCCTCGATTTGGCAAATCGGACCATAATTCTATCCTCCTGATTCCAGCTTACAAGCAAAAACTAAAGCAAGAAGAAGCGGTCAGATGACGCAGATGCTAAGCTACAGGACTGTTTTGCTAGCACAGACTGGAATATGTTCCAGGATTCTTCCCTTGGCATTGAGGAGTACATCACATCAGTCACTGACTTCATCAATAAGTGCATCGATGACGTCGTCCCCACAGTGACTGTACGTACATACCCCAACCAGAAGCCATGGATTGCAGGCAACATCCGCACTGATCTAAAGAGTAGAGCTGCCGCTTTCATGGAGCAGGACTCTAGCCCGGACGATTATAAGAAATCCAGCTATGTGGGATAAATCCCTCCGACGAACCATCAAACAGTCAGTGTCAATACAGGACTAAGATTCAATCGTACTACACCAGCTCTGACGCTCGTCGGCTGTGGCAGGGCTTGAAACCTATTACAGACTACAAAGGGAACCACAGCCGCGAGCTGCCCAGTGACACGAGCCTACCAGACAAGCTAAATGACTTCTATGCTCGCTTCGAGGCAAGCAACACTGAAGCATGCATGAGAGCATCAGCTGTTCCGGACGACTGTGTTATCACGCTCTGCGTAGCCGATGTGAAAAGACCTTTAAACAGGTCAACATTCACAAGGCCGCAGGGCCAGAAGGATTACCAGGATGTGTTCTCCGAGCATGCGATGACCAACTTGCAAGTGTCTTCACTGACATTTTCAACCTGTCCCTGACCGAATCTGTAATACCAATGTTTCAAGCAGACCACCATAGTCCCTGTGCCCGAACACTAAGGTAACCTGCCTAAATGACTACTGACCCGTAGCACTCATGTCTGTATCTATGAGGTGCTTTGAAAGCCTGGTCATGGCATGTCATTATCCCAGAAACCCTAGACCCACTCCAATTTGCAAATCGCTCTAAGAGATCCACAGATGATGCAATCTCTATTGCACTCCACACTGCCCTTTCCCACTTGGACAAAAGGAACACTTACGTGAGAATACTATTCATTGCGTTCATCACCATAGTGCCCTCAAAACTCATCACTAAGCTAAGGACCCTGGGACAAAACACCTCCCTCTGCAACTGGATCCTGGACTTCCTGACGGGCAGCCCTCAGTTGGTAAGGGTAGGTAACAAGACATTTGCCACGCTGATCCTCAACACGGGGGCCCCTCAGGGGTGCGTGCTCAGTTCCCTCCTGTACTCCCTGTTCACTCAGGACTGCATGTACAGGTATGACTCCAACACCATCATTTTATTATTATTATTATTTTATTTTTTGTGAATATTTAAAACATACAATATACTTGCAGTGAAGCCAAGTCTAGGTCCAAAAGTCTTTGTAACAGCTTCTACCCCCAAGCCATAAAACTCCTTAACAGCTAATCAATTGGCTACCCAGGCTATTTGCATTCTCCCCTCCCCCCTCTGTTACACTGCTGCTTATTTTCTATTTTACTAGTCAGTTAAGAGCAAATTCTTATTTACAAAGACAGCCTAGGAACAGGGGGTTAACTTCCTTGTTCAGGGGCAGAATGACAGATTTTTACCTTGTCAGCTCAGGGATTCGATCTAGCAACCTTTTGGTTTCTGGCCCAACACTCTAACCACTAGGCTACCTGCTCTATGCATAGTCACCTTAACTCTACCTACATGTACATATTACCTCAACTAACATTGAATTAACATTTTTTACTATCTATTTTTTTTATATCTATAGTCCTTTTTTCTGAAAACTACATTGTTGGTTAAGGCTTGCAAGTAAGCATTTCACTCTAAGATCTACACCTGTTGTATTCGGCACGTGACAAATAAGATTTGATTTGATTTAAACTTTTACTGAAATTGTATTTTACTGGGCGACTTTCACTTAGAAATGTCCTTTAAAAAAAAAGAAAAAAGAAAGCAACTTTTTTGTCCATTAAAATAACATCAAATTGATCAGATTGTTGATTGATTGTTAATGTTGTAAATGACTGTTGTAGCTGGAAACGGCAGATTTTTTATGGAATGTCTACATATGCGTACAGAGGCATTATCAGGCATTATCAGCAACCATCACTCCTGTGTTCCAATGGCATGTTGTGTTAGCTAATCCAAGTTCATCATTTTAAAAGGCTAATTGATCATTAGAAAACCCTTTTGCAATTATGTTAGTACAGCTGAAAACGGTTGTGCTGCTTAAAGAAGCAATACAAAGTGGCCTTCTTTACACTAGTTGAGTATCTGGAGCATCAGCATTTGTGTGTTCGATTACAGGCTCAAAATGGCCAGAAACAAAGAACTTTCCTCTGAAACTCGTCAGTCTATTCTTGTTCTGAGAAATTAAGGCTATTCCATGCGAGAAATTGCCAAGAAACTGAAGCTCTCGTACAGCGTTGTGTGCTACTCCCTTCACAGGGCAGCGCAAACTGTCTCTAACCAGAATAGAAAGAGGAGTGGGAGGCCTGTGATTCACTCTGTGTGCAAGAATAGTGCTTACCATGATATTTTAGTTACTAATACGATTGTACACCACACATCAAATTATCTAAAAGGTCCGTTAGTTGAGTAGTGAATTTCAAGCACAGATTCAACCAAAAAGACCATGCAGGTTTTCCAATGCCTCGCAAAGAAGGGCACCTATTGGTAGATGGGTAAAAATAAACAAAAGAAGACATTGAATATCCCTTTGAGCATGGTGAAGTTATAATTAGGCTTTGGATGGTGTATCAATACACCCAGTCACTACAAAGACACAGGCATCCTTCCTAACTCAGATGCCAGAGAGGAAGGGAACCGCTCAGGGATTTCACCATGAGGCCAATGGCGATTTTAAAATAGCTTCAGAGTTTAATGGCTGTGGTAGGAGAAACTGAGGCTGGATCAACAACATTGTAGTTACAACACAATACTCACCTAAATGCCAGAGTGAAAAGAAGGAAGCCTGTACAGAATATATATTCCAAAACATGCATCCTGTTTGCAATAAGACACTAAAGTAAAACTGCAAAAAATGTGGCGAAAAAAATTTACTTTATGTCCTGAATACAAAGTGTTATGTTTGGGGAAAATCCAACACAGCACATGACGGTGTACCACTCTTCATATTTTCAAGAATAGTGGTGGCTGCATCATGTTATGGGTATGCTTGTCATTGGCAAGGACTAGGGAGTTTTCTGGATAAAGAGAAACAGAATAGAGCTAAGCACAGGCAAAATCCTAGAGGAAAACCTGGTTGTCTGCTTTCCAACAGACACAAATCACCTTTCATTAGGACAAAAATTGAAAACACAAGGGCAAATCTACACTGTTGATTACGAAGATGACATTGAATGTTCCAAAATGGCCTAGGTACAGTTTTTAAATCTGTTTGAAAGTTCATGGCAAGACTTGAAAATGGCTTTCTAGTAAACAACTAACTTGACAGAGCTTAAATCATTTTTTAAAGAATAAATGGTCAAATATTATACAATCCAGGTGTAACGTGTATGCTAATAATCGGGAAGCAAGTACAGGCAGTCTTTTACAAGTCAGTTAAGAACAAATTCTTATTTTCAATGACGGCCTAGGAACAGTGGGTTAACTGCCTTGTTCAGGGGCAGAACGACAGATTTGTACCTTGTCAGCTCGGCGATTTGGCTCTGGGCTTCCTTGCCTGCTGTGAACTTTCTCTATTGTACAATTATGAACACATGTAGTGTAGCCTTTTTAATAGTAGGCCTTGTGTACTCTACATCTCCACGTGGTTGCCAACAGTTGTTTTTGAAATGGTAATCACAAAGAATAGTATATGTGATGTGATCTGACATTGTAACCTTGATGAATGCCAGTGTTTGTTTGTGTCACATTTGAAGTGACACATAGACATTTTTAGGAATAGTTGACAGTGATATCAATTTAACATGTCATGGTCATGAAAGGCAAACCTTTTTTGGCAGTTTCTAAAAAGATTCCTTTAATGCAATGTGTTGTCATAAATGTAAATTATTCATTAGAGTTACAATAGACAGGAATATCATTATATACTTTGACATTGTTGCCGAAAAATCCCCAAATAAATGTTCATCTCTCCAACATTCATGCATAATTAATGGACAGCGCCAAGAACTTCACAGAACAATATTAATCCCAATATGCAGACACTCGTTATCACTGTTATATGCAGTAATTCCTCGTACCACTTTGGAAACCAAACAGCATGTGTCTCGTATAAAAAAAGCTAGGGCTCCAAAGTCGAACCCCAGAGTTTGAATTCCCTGGGTGTTGTTCTTTGTTCTCTGCAGCCCTATTGACAGGCGACGTTAACTCGGTGACAGTCCTTGATTGGCTCCTTGTTCTCCTCCGGGGCTCCATTGCCATGTAAAACCATCACAGACATCACAAAACAGCTAGAGTTTTTTTTAGGAAGGGGACTAGAAAGTGTGGCTATAAACAAATAATACAGGAATGAATTCCCTTGCTTTACTTGGTAAGTTTATCTCCCTCTAAAACAAAATGTATTTCATCAAAGGTGCGCCTGCCGAACAAGCCATGAAATTACTTTTTTTTGTGCAGACATTTTTTATTGAAGACTGTCAGTGTGTCCCCTGTGACTTTAAGATTGCATGAGTGATCAGAAAATATCTACTACAAAAAGATGTTCAATAATGTAGCTAACCACCATCAGGAGAGCCGTAAAAATGCAAAATGAAAGACAACAGAAAGAATACGTGCCACATAGACAGCAGCACACTCAATAAAACTCCCTCACAGGGATAGAAAGCCAGCAACATAAAAGGGGCCAACACTATTTACCATGACTTCTTGATTTGCATCTTAAAGGCAAGGTTTTTATTAACATTTAATGGGAGGAGAGGGGAAAGATGTTCTTGTCTATGAAGCACAAATAGAGTCAAAGTGCCAGAGAACATCACACAGGCACAAGTCTCATCGCAACTCCCCTCATAGATCATTCATTAGGCTCCTGGTCAACAGGTAATGCTGCAGCCTGAATAGTAGTGCACTTTATAGGGAATACTCTAGAGTACCATTTGGGACGCAGCCATGGTGAGACCATACCGATGCCTTTGAGAGCCACCTGTTTTTCATGAGTCTCTGGTGGGCTATTTGTGTCCATTCATAAAACTGCTGGCGCATTTAAAAATGTCAGGTAAATTACAGACGTCGACCTCGACCTGACGGCCATATAATGTGAGACGCGCATAATTAACTAGAAATCGTTTCTTACCTTGGATAGACGCAACACAGCACTGTAGCTATGAATGCGTCCCAATCGGCACCCTATTCCCTATAGTGCACTACTTCTGACCTGGGCCCTTAGGCTTCTGGTCAGAATTAGTGTCATATGTAGGGAATAGGGATGCAGCCTGGGTGTTGATTTGTGTCTGTCTATTGTATGATGGAATTTAAATGGGTGTTTGTTGATGTTGAAATGAATTCACTGTGACCTCAGGCGGTGGCCTTGCATTGATGTTTAAGATGGGTTCGGGCTACGGAGCTACAGCTACGCCATAGAAATGTTAGTGTGACTTCAAATCACTATTTTCAATACTAATTATTTTGGACCATTCATCATTGTTTTTGCAGGGGCATCTGACAACTGACTGAAGTCATAGGGAACGAAACAATTATGCTATCTACGTTTCAGTGACATTGACTTGTGAGTGTGTGACAGAGGTTGTAGACTAGAGAGGGTAGGAGGTTGACTGGCTGCCAGGCAGGATGTTCTGAGACACAGGATGCATTTGATGTGCGCCTCACTTCCTTCCAGAGTCCTTTGCTCGTTATCAATGTGCAGCAGTAGTTTCTCTGGCTCTGTCTCAAATGGCACCTAATTCCCTACATAGTGCACTACTTTTGACCAGAGCCTTGGTCAAAAGTAGGCACAATATACAGTAGGGAATGCGGTGCTCAGGGTTTCAGCTTACTGTTGAGAGTTACAATAATAGAATACACAAGGTGCAATTTCGAAAATGTTGTTGTGCATCAGCATTCACTCAATTAGTCTGTGTCAGCAATTTTATTTTAGATTGTTAAGTTAGTCTAGCGGCTGGCACTGCATGTGGGTACGCAGACCCATGAGCCACTGTGGCCCCTCATGATGAGTTCTGTTTTTTTGTGGCCCCTACCCCCATCAATGTTTCCCATCCCTGAGTTACAGCCTGAAGTTAAAATTGATCTATTTAATCAATTTTGAATTCAAGCTGTAACACGACAAAATGTGAAATAAGTTCTGAAGGCAATATATCTCCCTCAGGGCTCACTCCCCTGGAACCTCAGAGCTCAGTGGGGAAAATAAGCTTCCCTGTGTTAGATGCTAACCTTTTATAGCTCTCCTTGTATACTGATATCTACATGACTATGTACCAGACATCTGATATCTAATGAACTAGAAATGGTTTTGATATTATAACACACTTTTATGTACGGTTAGATAAGACTAGATTTGACCTTATTCACCTTCAAACATTCATGAATGCAAATGTTAGTGTACACACTGTATGTATGTTAACAACAACAGCAGGTTGCAGTGACCCACTAATCGGTTGTTGACATAAAGTAGATTAGCCTATTACAGACAATAAAATATTACTTTATTCAGTTTATCGTGTATATTATTATTATTTTGTCAACTCTAGTGTGTGTTTTGTTTGAATATCATTATTATTATCCACTATCCTGTTTTCCATGGAAACAGGCTCAACCAATGGCACATGTGTTTGAGAATGGATGGATAACACATGGTAAGAGGGAATAGCTGTGTGTGTGTGTGTGTGTGTGTGTGTGTGTGTGTGTGTGTGTGTGTGTGTGTGTGTGTGTGTGTGTGTGTGTGTGTGTGTGTGTGTGTGTGTGTGTGTGTGTGTGTGTGTGTGTGTGTGTGTGTGTGTGTGTGTGTGTGTGTGTGTAAACATGTCAGAATAAAGGAAAACATTTTGGAGAGAGGAGAGGACTCTGTTTTGAACAGACTTTGTTATCCTCTTTTCCACCCACAAAACACAAAGCAACTTCCCCATTGAGCATCCACTGTGGAGTTGACACATTTCAGCACACTGTATCTCCACAGGCAGGCAGAGGCAGCTTGCTGTCTGACATTTCAATGTTAAAGGACAACTAATCTGACCAATTTGACTCACCAAAAGGCCTTCTTTATCCCTTATTAATGGCAATTTAGTTTATCCTCTGTACATCTGAGGTCTTCATAAGAGTTCAGCTCATCAGGGAATCTTTTCACACATGTCCATTTATGACATCTTTAATCTCAATAGCATCATTGATTAATAGGCATGCTCCCTCCATGTCTCCCTCCCCCTCGCTTTATAGTGCCATGACACTAGACTCTCCTAAGCTTGCTCCACTGAGTGTTACACCAGTTGATGGACTGCTTCTGAAACAGCAGAGCTGCATGTCCCTGGATCTTGCCTTTATGAAATCACCCCCCAGTGCACTGTGCACCACCACTGTGTCTGAATTAGCCTGGGTGCCTGCAGCTACTTCCATCTCAATAAGTATGTTGTTTATGGGCCCATAAGCAAAATATTGCCTGCACTGCTCATTATTGCTGAGTGGGGGGAAATCCCATGAGGTCTGCCTGCCACGCAGTTAAAACAATTCATATCTCTTCTTATGGCAAACCCAAGGAAACTGATATTAAAGAGAGTTAGTGGAGCTGCTGCTTCTGCTGCTTTTCTCACCAAATGGCACCCTATTCCCTATATAATGCACTACTTTTGACCAGAGCCCATGGGATAGGGTGCCATTTGGGAAGGAGGTTCTGAGTGCCTCTAAAAAATAATAGATTCTTTGGCCTACTATGAGGACTGTGAACACTTATTAATGTCAGCACAGTAGTTTAAATGGTTCAGTGGTTCTGTGTTATTGTTACTGTACCAATCTAAACTGTTCTGAGTGAGTCATAACACTGCGATATAAAAGAAGATGACTGGGTATCCATCCCAAACGTAATGCACTATAGAGGGAATAGGGTGCCATTTGGGACAGAGCCTAGGTTCTAGTTTCTACATCAGTCTTCACTCATCAGGCCATGTCTATATTGCCCAATAAAGGGAAAGTAACTGAACAGAATGGCTACAGTACAGCAGTACTAACTTCCGTCATCAAGATTTGCTTCAAGAGGCTAGTCAAAGAACACTTCACCTCCTCCCTCCCTCCTTCACACTCAACTCTCTCCATTTCGCCTACCACCCTGATCTAAGGACAACGCAAACGCCATTGCACTGCACACTGCCCTCAACCACCTGGACAAAAGGAATGCACATGTGAGGATGCTGTTTATCAACTACACCCCGGCCTTCAATACCATAATGCCCTCTAAGCTCATCACAAAGCTCGCGACCCTGGAATTGAACTCCTCCCTATGCAACTGGATCCTGGACTTCCTGGACTGCCCCCAGGGGGTGAAGGTAGGCAACATTACCTCCTCCACACTGATCCTCAACACGGGGGCCCCACAAGGGGGTACGTCCTCAGTCTCCTCATGTACTCTCTGTATACCCACGACAGCATGGCCTCACACAGTTACAATTCCATCATCAAGTACACTGCCGACATGAAAATAGTATTACTGATTACCAACTACAACGAGACGGCCTCCAGGGAGGAGGTAGGAAATCTGACGACGTGGTGCCAGGTAAACAACCTCTCCCTCAACGTCAGCAAAACAAAGGAGCTGATTGTGGATTTCAGAAGGAACCAGGTTGGGCAAGCCCTCATCCTCATAAACGGGGCCGCCGTGGAGACAGTAAAAAACATAAAGTTCCTCTGTGTACTCATCTCTGATGAGCTGACATGGTCATACCACACGGACACCATGATGAAGAAGGCACGGCAGTGACTCTTTAACCTCAGGAGGCGGAAGAAATTCTGCTTGTCCCCGACGGCCCTCAGTGTTCTACAGGAGCACAATTGAGAGCAAACTGTTGGGCTGCATCACAGCCTAGTACGGCAACTCCACCGCCGCTGATCGCAAGGCTCTAGAGAGGGTGGTACGCTCAGCCGAATGCGCCATCACTGCCTACCCTCCAGGGGGGTGTAGGTGTCCTGGAGGGTAGGCAGTGATGGTGCATTCGGCTGAAAGTACTAGACTGTGATGCACCCCGACAGTATGCTCTCGATTGTAGAAAAGTCAAAAAGCATGTTGACTCACCTTACTTGTAGAGAAATGCCAATGCCATCCTCCTCTCTTTCATGTTGACAAAACGTTCTATTACTCTGTCATACTGTATACGCTTTTATTTTTTGTTGTCCTAGGCTACCTGGCTAAAATGCTTGTTCGCTAGCCTAACTTCCATTCATGGGCAACGTTAGCTAGTTAACATTAACTTTCTACATCTAGCTACATTTTGAACTTCCATCCTCTCAGGCCAAGGGCACAACAATGTATTAATGGTTGGATCAGAATCGGCGTTATAATCATTGGTCAGTATGGAGAATTAAGTAAACCCGACAAGTCCAAGTCCCTATCTTCATCCAAGGCTAATTTAGGAAAGGGCCAATTTTAGCTAGCTAGCCACCGGAGGACCACAACACAACAAGATGCAACAATTCAAGTTTTTCTGTCAATGACCTAATCCAAGTTGTCTTCCCTTGACACTTTTTTTTGGTGCGCCAGAACCCTTCACAGTTGAGCTCGCTCAATTTAGCTCAATGCCAATTGGCACATTTTTATACTATTTTTGTTAAGGGAGGCCAGATGTTCGCTGGTTTCCCTTGCCTTCAATGCTACGGGCGGCAACAATGTCATACTCGTTTGGATCATAGAACATCAGATAGATTGTCTACACGTAGGGAGACAGAGTTGCTCTGTTTCGCCCGCTCTAATGCTTTCTTCTGTGAGATATATTCAGCCTCTTGCCAATTGTAGGAAAATTATTTCCCTTGGCATCCATGAATACACGCCACTGGTCTCGACCTAAACTTTACAGTAAATTAGATCATGTAGCCTAAAGTGTATTTTCTGGAAAGTGTTTGTTGGGGTCGTGTCCAGGGCCTCTGAAGTTTTGTTATGGTTTTATGGAAATGTCTCGAATGAATAACAAAAAAAAAAATACTAATAACAATTCCCACAGTGACTTTAATACACAGACATTTAAGATGAGCTATCAACATCAACAGGCATCCCTCCACCTACAGGAGATGACATTTTGACCTGTATAATATATATTGTGTCGTACATTAATACATGCAATACAACAGAGGTTACAGTGTGGCTGCATTAGGTATTTATGCCAAGTTGCTGTAAATCCCAAAAGATGTAGAATTAATATAATTGCATTTAATGAAATTTTTACATATTATTCTCATTTAACTCAGTAAATAATTGAATCCAATTCCCAGAGGTAGCCTATATCACCACTCTCAATTTCTTTAAGAAATACAAAAGATTGTCACAAAATTATGAAATTTAGCCCACTGTCATTTTATTATCCTCAATGACTGAACCATGAAAAGGCACTGATATGAATCTACTTAATATCGGTATAGAAGATTTAGAATTGATTGACAATACCAAGACCAAAATAATTGCCCTAAAAATAAGCAATTAATGGAGCTCACACACACTGGACGCAAAGCACGTCGTAGCAGTAATATTAGCTTGTTGAGCTTTCATCAGATTTGATGTCACACTGATGGAAGTTTGAAGTTCTTGAATCTGTCTTAAATTGCACCCTATCCTCATAGTGCACTACTTTTGACCCAGAGCCCTATGGGTCCTGGTCAAAAGTCGTGCACTATATAGGGAATAGGGTGCCATTTGGAACATAGCCCCTGTCTTTTGTCTAGTTGTCTAATCAAACCAATTATGAAATTTAACACATCTCCACCCCGCTGATCCTCAACACTGGGGCCCCACAAGGGTGCGTTCTCAGCCCTCTCCTGTACTCCCTGTTCACCCATGACTGCGTGGCTATGCACGCCTCCAACTCAATCATCAAGTTTGCAGACGACACTACAGTGGTAGGCTTAATTATCAACAACGACGAGACGGCCTACAGGGAGGAGGTGAGGGCCCTCGGAGTGTGGTGTCAGGAAAGTAGCATCACACTCAATGTCAACAAAACAAAGGAGATGATCGTGGACTTCAGGAAACAGCAGAGGGAGCAGCCCCCTTTCCACATCGATGGGACAGTAGTGGAGAAGGTGGAAAGTCTTAAGTTCCTCGGCGTACACATCACGGACAAACTGAAATGGACCACCCACACAGACAGCATGGTGAAGAAGGCGCAGCAGGGCTGAAGAAATTTGGCCTGTCACCAAAAACACTCAAATACTTTTACAGATGCATAATCGAGAGCATCCTGTCGGGCTGTATCACCGCCTGGTACGGCAACTGCTCCGCCCACAACCGCAAGGCTATCCAGAGGGTAGTGAGGTCTGCACAACGCATCACCGGGGGCAAACTACCTGCCCTCCAGGACACCTACACCACTCGATGTCACAGGAAGGCCAAAAAGATCATCAAGGACAAGCCACTGCCTGTTCACCCCGCTATCATCCAGAAGGCGAGGTCAGTACAGGTGCATCAAAGCGGGGACCGAGAGACTGAAAAACAGCTTCTATCGCAAGGCCATCAGACTGTTAAACAGCCATCACTAACATTGAGTGGCTGCTGCCAACATACTGACTCAACTCTAGCCACTTTAATAATGGAAAAATGTATGTAATACATGTATCAATAGCCACTTTAAACAATGCCACTTTATATAATGTTTTCATACCCTACATTACTCATCTCATATGTATATACTGTACTCTACCACCTACTGCATCTTGCCTATGCCGTTCGGTCATCACTCGTTCATATATTTTTATGTACATATTCTTATTCATTCCTTTACACTTGTGTGTATAAGGAAATTGTTAGGTTAGATTACTTGTTAGATATTACTGCATGGTCGGAACTAGAAGCACAAGCATTTCGCTACACTCTTATTAACATCTGCTAACCATGTGTATGTGACAAATAAAATTTGATTTGATTTTCAAGTCTGAAATTACAACTTTAGAAGCCTTTTTAAACCTCAAATACATTACAAGCTCGCATTTCCTGCTGCAGGACAATTCTTAGCAATAAAAGAGTGATCAAATTAAGGTCTACAGATGTCAGATCTTAATATGACCAATTTCGTCGCAGGAGGAAAATAATCCTGCAGCAGGAGGATTTTAACACAGATAGAACAATGAGCCAGATATTTTACTGGATGTACAGTGCATTCGGAAAGTATTCGGACCCCTTAAATTTTTCCACATTTTGTTATGTCACAGCCTTATTCTAAAATTGATAAAATACATTTTCCTCATCAATCTACACACAATACCCCATAATGACAAAGCGAAAACAGGTTTTTAGAATTTTGGGAAAAACAGAAATAGCTTTTTTACTTAGAGACACGGAATTGAGCTCAGGTGCATTCTGTTTCCATTGATTGGAGTCCACCTGTGATGAATTAAATTGATTGGACATGATTTGGAAAGGCACACACCTGTCATAGAGCGGGCCACCCGGCCAAACTGAGCAATTTGTGGCGAAGGGCCTTGGTCAGGGAGGTGACCAAGAACCAGATGGGCACTCTGACAGAGCTGCAGAGTTCCTCTGTAGAGATGGGAGAACCTTCCAGAAGCAAGAGATGGGAGAACCTTCAAAATATTAAAAAGTCATTCAAATCAAAGATTTTTGTAACTAACTCAAGCTAGACCACAGCCTGTCATTTCAATGGGAATAAATGACTCATAGTAGGCAGAACAAGCAAGGAGGGGGGCAGAGCTAACCCCGAGCTAGCCAGATGATATTGGCACGTTCTAGCATGTATTTACATATTTCTGTTAGTGCGCGTGTGAAATAACTAAATTCGCCCTTACACTCCTTCTAAACACAGTTTTTAAAAACTTTGGCAACGGGTAAAATCTACAAAACTTAGTTCACTCTGTTCGTAACATATCTTAGTTTTGGGAACAGAAAACTGTATTGAGATCAAATGTTTAATCAATGAGAAAATCAGCCTAAAGTCGGCCAAAATCCATTTAGCAGCATCTTCTCCTACAGCCGGCCACTGGGCTTCCTGTCATCACCATATTTGAGTGGAAACACCAACCGGAAGTCAGACCCCTTGACTTTGTCCACATTTTTTTTTACGTTACAGCTTTTTTCTGAAATTGATACAATTTTATTATTTCAAATCATCAATCTACACACAATATCCCATAATGACAAAGCAAAAACAGTTATTTATCTTTTTGCAAATGTATGAAAATATCCATTTACATAAGTATTTAGACCCTTTAATCAGTATTTTGTTGAAGCACCTCAAGGGTGTGAAAAACATCCACACAGCTTGATGCTGCCACCACCATGCTTCTCTGTAGGGATGGTGCCAGTAAAAGGCACATGACAGCCCGCTTGGAGTTTGCCAAAAGGACTCTCAGCCCATGATAAACAAGATTCTCTGGTCTGATGAAACCAAGATTGAACTCTTCGGCCTGAATGCCAAGCGTCACGTCTGAAGGAAACCTGGCACCATCCCTACGGTGAAGCATGGTGGTGGCAGCATCATGCTGTGGGGATGTTTTTCAGCGGCAGGGACTTAGAGACTAGTCAAGATTGAGGGAAAGATGAATGGAGCAAAGTACAGAGAGATCCTTGATGATAACCTGCTCCAGAGCACTCAGGATGTCAGACTGAGGTGAGACCTTCCAACAGGACAACGACCCTAAGCACACAGCCAAGACAACGCAGGAGTGGCTTCGGGACAAGTCTATGAATGTCACTGACTGGCCCAGCCAGAGCCCGGACTTGAACCCGATCGAACATCTCTGGAGAGACCTGAAAATAGCTGTGCATTGATGCTTGAGAGGATCTGCAGAGAAGAATGGGAGACACTCCCCAAATACA
The DNA here is from genome assembly GCF_029448725.1 of Salvelinus fontinalis. Classification (NCBI taxonomy): domain Eukaryota; kingdom Metazoa; phylum Chordata; class Actinopteri; order Salmoniformes; family Salmonidae; genus Salvelinus; species Salvelinus fontinalis. The sequence continues at coordinate 24,114,970 of NC_074690.1, read as the reverse complement.
GGTGTGCCACGCTTGTAGGGTCATACCCAAGAAGACTTGAGGTGCTTCAACAAACTACTGATTAAAGGGTCTGAATTCATGCTAGAACGTGCCTATATGATCTCGCTAGCTCTGGTTTGGCTCTGCCCCCTCCTCGTTTCATCTGCCCACTATGTCTAATTTATTCCCAATGAAATGACAGGCTGTGGTCTAGCTTGAGTTAGTCACAACATTTTTTGCTTTGAATGTCTATATAATATTTTGAATTGCCACCAGGGGGCACCTGGAAGGGGTATTTGTAGGTTACAATAACTTAGAATGCAGGTCCACTGGGCGGTCAGTTCAAGTAGCCTAGGTAAACTATGTGCAGGTTACAGCGCATCTCCTGTGAAATCTTATATAGATTATAAGAAATGGACAACATTTGTAGAGGGTAGATGTATTTTTCATTTAGATCAATTGTTTTATTATATGTTCAAGGCAATCAATAGGCAAAATAAATTTATGATTATCTCAGCACCTGAGTGGGTCATCGGGTACAGCCACTGAGAACAGCATACATATGCCAGCCAAGGTATGGGTTCAAATCCAGCCTACTGCTGTCCTTTGACGCTTTGGAGGAACTAGTAACGTTACTTTTCTAGTTACTCTGTGTGCTGTACTTGTACTGTTACTCAAGTAATTTCTGAAGGAAGTAACTTATTTTTACTCCGTTATATTTTACCAAATCACCTCAGTTACAGATTCATGTTATTATATTGTCGCTGTCAGATTTAAACCTCCCAACAAAATGTGGCTATTTTCATTTGTTTTTACATGAATCGATACTATTGGTTCCCCTTTTACATCTGTATGAACTTTTCACAACCCCTTGACTAATGTACTGTATTCAAAATAGCTTGTCATCCAGACACTTTAAGACCATTGCCTCTCAGTTGTCTGCCAAAGCGTTTTATCTCACCACGTCTCTTAAAGGGAAGCCACTTCACACCTGAGGATATTTTGGTTCTTGGGTTCTTAGCTAGACACAATCAGAGGTAAGTTGCACTTTAATTACCTTCTGCCATTGTAATATTATATATTTCTGGAGAAAGATAAGTATTTCTAAGATAATGCTGAGCGATTAACCATTTAGCTATTTTCCATTTTTTAAACAACTAATTGACTGATGTTGGTTAAATTATTTGAATTTCGTTCTGTTTTTTTCTGTGAGCTCAATGCGCACATGGCACAGTTTTTCTAGAGATAAATCAGATCCAGCCTAAAATGTGCGATGTAGTAGGGAGTTGTAGTTTCCAATAGGCTAATATTTTGCATAGTTTAGTTAACTACAATGACCATAATCCATTGCGCACCTTCTTGTCCAGTCTGTTTCTTTTAGAACTATGGAAGAGAATAGATGTTCCTGAGGCGATTTAGAGAGCAGCTGTTGCTTTGCCATGTATTTCTACCTGAAAATACATGATCAACTGTTAGTGATTGATAGTTGGTATAAGGCAGTCATAAATGTATGCCTTATTTACTTTGAAGAGCTACAAAATGTTGTTTTTGTCAGTCGGCATAGGCAGCAGCTCTATAGAGATGAGATGGAATGAAATATAATAAAATAAAAATGTAATATAAACAACTGAAGTATTTTATTAAAGTAATGTGATTAAATAATGGTTAAGTGATAAACAGTAATGGGCAGTCACTACCATCATGAGACTTAATTGTTTTATTCTGTATTGTTACAACATTTAACCTGTTGAGGATGGGGGCGCTGTTTTCACGATTTATGCTAATCGTGTAATTTTTGAAACGGCTTCCCACAAAATCCTTGATCGTACAATATGCATATTATTATTATTATTGGATAGAAAACAGTCTATAGTTTCTATAGGAGTTGAAATTTTGTCTCTAAGTGGAACAGAGCCCATTCTACAGCAATTTCCCTGACATGGAGTCAGATTTCAGAAATTTTGGCCCATGATCTGGAGTCAGTTAAAAGGGCACTGTTATTGCTATGAGTATACGGACACTGCTTACGTCTTCCCCTGGATGCCTTTACGTGATGACGATTTGAATGGGGTCGATTGCGCGTTCACAGGCACTACAAATTAAAAAACCCTGAGGCTAGTCACTCTTTTGGAGCTGCGTTATGCGCGTGGAGGACACCGACCCGCACCTGTTCCAAGCATTAGTGGAGGGAGTAATATTACTCGGGTCATGTTTCTACTCGTTATGGGAGTTAAAAACATCATAAGGTAGTTAATTTAAAGCGTTTTATAGCAATTTATATCCGTTTAGTGCGATTTTGGGACATTTATTTCTGAAACGCTGTGAATTGCTGGGCACGCTTCCAGTTCATCCCGAACGCAGTTGGCATTTCCACATGGCAAGAGGACAGCTTTCCACCAAAAGACGATTACTCCCAAGAAAGGATCCTTTGCCCAAGATACTGATGGAAGAACAGCTCAAAGTAGGACATTTTTATTATGATAAATCGTGTTTCTGTCGAAAAATGTTAGTGGCTTAGGACGCCATGTTTTTTGACGTAGCTTCGCTTGGCGCAAACTGTATTGAAAAGTAAGGATAAATTAAAAAATGTAATTCCGCGATTGTATTAAGAATTAAATTGTCTATCAATCCCTGTCCACCCTATATTTTTTAGTCACGTTTATGAGTATTTATGTATAAGAGTAGATCACTGTCTAAGTGGCGCACGGACATTTTCTCACCAGCTTGGCTACATTTCACATTGTCTAACCATGATTTTGGTGGCTAAATATAAACATTTTCGATCAAACTCTATATGGATTGTGTAATATGATGTTACAGGAGTGTCATCTGAAGAATTCTGAGAAGGTTAGTGAAAAAATTAATATATTTTGGCGATGTTGACTTTTATCGCTCACTTTGGCTAGAATCAATGCTGGGCTGCTATGTGCTATGTGCTATGCTAATATAACGATTTATTGTGTTTTCGCTGTAAGACACTTAGAAAATCTGAAATATTGTCTGTATTCACAGGATCTGTGTCTTTCGATTAGTGTATGCTGTGTATTTTTACGAAATGTTTGATGATTAGTAAGTAGGTAAACACGTTGCTCAATGTAGTTTTTCTAGTCCATTTGTGACGGTGGGTGCAATTGTAACCTATGCCATCTACCTGAAATATGCACTTTTTTCTAACAAAACCTATCCCATACCATAAATATGTTATCAGACTGTCATCTGATGAGTTTTTTTCTTGGTTAGGGGCTATAAATATCTTAGTTTAGCCAAATTGGTGATAGCTACTGGTGTTGGTGGACAAATAAAAGATGGTGGATTATGCTAATGTGTTTTTAGGTAATAGATGTACATCTTTACATATTGTGTCTTCCCTGTAAAACATTTTAAAAATCGGACATGTTGGCTGGATTCACAAGATCTGTGTCTTTCATTAGCTGTACTGGACTTTAATGTGTGAAAGTTAAATATTTAAAAAAAATATTTTTTTTGAATTTTGGGCTCTGCCTTTTCAGTAGGGGGGGGGGGGGGGGGGGGGGAGTGCCGCTAGCGGCACCCTCATCCTAGACAGGTTAACCCACATAATGCATAGTGCCTTTAATTTTTTTAAACATTAATCAAAACCGAAAACAGTGATTATTTTTGAATCATCAAACCAAAAAAGAACAGATTTAAAAAGCACTAATCTAAGATTCTGCTGTTGAAATTGTGTTTTGAGAACAAGTGCAAATCAAATGGTTAGTTAGCTATCAGGAATCAAGGTAAGACCAAAGTGCAGACTGTGAAGTAACAATGTTTATTGTAACCACAGGGGCAGGCAAACGACAGGTCAAGGCAGGCAGGGGGCGATAATCCAGAGTAGGAGCAAAGGTACAGGACGGCAGGCAGGCTCAGGGTTAGGGACAGGCAGAGTTCAGTAATCCAGAGTAGGAGCAAAGGTACAGGATGACAGGCAGGCTCAGGGTTAGGGACAGGCAGAGTTCAGTAATCCAGAGTAGGAGCAAAGGTACAGGACGGCAGGCAGGCTCAGGGTTAGGGACAGGCAGAGTTCAGTAATCCAGAGTAGGAGCAAAGGTACAGGATGACAGGCAGGCTCAGGGTTAGGGACAGGCAGAGTTCAGTAATCCAGAGTAGGAGCAAAGGTACAGGATGACAGGCAGGCTCAGGGTTAGGGACAGGCAGAGTTCAGTAATCCAGAGTAGGAGCAAAGGTACAGGATGACAGGCAGGCTCAGGGTTAGGGACAGGCAGAGTTCAGTAATCCAGAGTAGGAGCAAAGGTACAGGACGGCAGGCAGGCTCAGGGTTAGGGAGAGTTCAGTAATCCAGAGGTGGAGCAAAGACACAGGACAGCAGGCAGGCTCAGGGACAGGCAGAGTTCAGTAATCCAGAGTAGGAGCAAAGGTACAGGACGGCAGGCAGGCTCAGGGACAAACAGTGGTCACGCGGGCGGGTACAGGGTCAGGACAGGCAAAAGTCAAAAACCAGGAGGACGAGATAAAGAGCGATTAGGGACAACCAGGAGCTGAGACAAACCGCTGGTAGGCTTGAACAAACAAGACGAACTGGCAGACAGACAGAAAACACAGGTATAAATACACAGGGGATAATGGGGAAGATGGGCAACACCTGGAGGGGGGTGGAGACAAGCACAAGGACAGGTGAAACTGTAGGAGGTGCGTACTGGCGGCAGGAAGTCAGGCACAGGAGAGCAAAAACTGATTTACAACGGCGCAGTTTAATAAACAAAACCACCGTAAACAGAACAAATAAATCAATGGGTAAACAAAACCCGTTAATAACCAGCATAACGTGCACAAGCACTACAATAAACAATTCCGGACAAGGACATGGACATGGGGGGAAACAGAGGGTTAAATACACAACATGTAATGATGGAATTGAAACCAGGTGTGTGGGAAGACAATACAAAACAAATGGAAAATGAAAGGTGGATCGGCGATGGCTAGAAAACCGGTGACGTCGACCGCCGAACGCCGCCCCGAACAAGGAGAGGGACCGATTTCGGCGGAAGTCTTGACAGAAACAGATCAGGACGTGACAGTTAGCTGATTCATTCTATAAACTAGGGTACCAATTTGCCGTTATAAGATATAAAGGGGAAACATTGAATATAATTCATGAGTTGAATCAAAACCTATGTTTATGCTTTCCCATGCTTGGAGTCTTCACAGATTTGGCAAAAATCGTGTGACATAAAACACTACCTTTCTTTCCTTACATTTATGATACTGTGGTTTGTTGTTATATCATATACAAAGTATTTATCAATTCAATTACATATTGACCTTGGTCTTGTGAAATTCCTGGATGTTGCTGTCAGACTCTTGTTTGTATGGAGATCTCAGAAGTGTATGGTATAATGTATGTGATTGCAAAATCCAATACTTCAAACAGAAGGAGTAACTTTAGTATGATTAATAAAACAAAAATCGATACTGCCATTAAGGGGGTTCTTCAATAGTGATGCATAATAGTTGTTTGATATCTAGCTGTTAGTTATGTGGCTGTTAGTTATGTGGGGACAATTACTGCACAACCTCAACTGATTCAGGAAAGGATTTTCAGAATGACAGTCAAGGGATAAAGAGCTTGTGTGACACTGGACTCGGTTTAACAACAGCCAAAGTGTGGGAATGAATGTTGATCTCGAGGATTGACAGAACATTTTGGTGTCTATGTCATTACTGCAGTCAAGATAATTTTCACACTTCGTGGACAACATTAAATCAAGATTCCCGAGGTAAGATTTCACAATCAGGAATGTGAAAACGGCATGTCCATTCGTTTTTGAATATAATAAAAAAAAGTATTGCTTGTTTTTTTGTTTCTGTATATAAAACGAAAAAACAATTTGATATTTTGATGTTCAAATGTGGGTGGGGTTAAATGTGGAGTGCCTGATCAAGTGCACAGCCAACACTTCCTGTCCTTTCAAAGTAGTAGGTCACCCTTCTAACCACAATCTATGAATCTATTACCTATGAATTAATTGATTAATACCTGCCCATACCTTGCCACAGTGCCAAGATAAGGTAAGCTTTCTCAATTTCAGCATAAGATTTAGTGTGTATTGACACACACACACACTGCTTGAAGAATTTACTGATTCAAATTATTTCATTATTGGTTATTATTATTGCAAATGATTTTGTTGACAGAACCCATTGTATTATATTATCGTATTAAATTATTATATAAACTATTACAAAATATAGAAATACTGTTGTTTATGTTTTTCATTCTTCTGGACAGTTTTGCATGGTTATAAATGATAGAGAAGTTGACTAAAGCACAAACAAACATGGCTACTAGGCATGACAAAGGAAAATGCAGTGTCCATGTTTCATGTGACAATTTGAATGATATGATGATTTGTTGTTGCTAGGAGTTATGGTCTCATTGTGCCTATCTAGACTCTTATTCCTGTAACTACACATGTGAAGCTGCAAGAAAATCGTATTTAAATCTATTTAAATGTTGACCCTGATGTTTCTCACATTGGCCCCTTTATTTATTGAAAGACCCAGTTAACTAGAATTAGGTTAAGGTTAGGAAAAGGGTTAGGGTTAGCTAAAATGCACAAAAAAACATGTTTTATTTCATGTTGAAAGTGTCTGATTTACATACTAGTAAAATGATTGATAGTGACATTTCTGAATTGATTATTGTTTGACTGTTAACACTGTTAATTCTGAACAAAACGTTTTACATCACATTTGGTGTAAATCTTTTTCAACATCATTTGGAGTAAATCTTTTCATCGCATGTACTTGAAATGTTATTGTGAAATACATTTTCATTAATACTGTTGTACTTGTAAAATTATTCCAATGTCTCGAGTACCATATACCTTTTTATGGAATTGTGCACATTGCTAGATATTCAGTCAACATTGAATGACTAATTGAAACTGTACAGCCTGTGGACTTTGTTTGATGTCAGTCTTCATTAGAGACTACCTGTGCTGGGGGACATCTGCAAGGTGGTGCTGGCAGGCTTTAATAATAAATGAATGTCAAATCAATTGTACTAAGTTAGTGTCCTATTTGTTTGCTGTCACAGTTTACCATAAGGTGTAAAAAATGACCAAACAAAATGTGTAACTAGTACTTCAGTAGTTTTTGAACAGGATACTTTGTTACTCTTACTTGAGTAGGCTCATTTTACTTGAGTGAATTACAATCTAAGTAACATTACTTTTACTTAAATACAGATTTTCAGGACTCTACCTACCCCTGCAAATTATACATAGCTTAACTATAAAACATTGGCGAGCATCCACACTGTAGGAAAGTTTATCATTCTACTGTCGACCTACCTCTGTCAATCAACTGATGGCCCAAATCATCTCATCAATTTACCCAGGGAAACACAAACAGTATATTATCGTTTTTCATACCTTTCATTATGTGATTATTGATAGGCTAACAGGTCGCGTACCACATTTTGTAAAAAATGTAGTCTATTGGAATATAATCAAATAACAAGGGGCCTATTACAACCATCGATAGCACTAGATTATCGCAAATTGATGTCTCGTTAAACCATCAATATGCACTAAATTCACCCGCACAGCTGATCTCTAACAATGTGAGTCGTTCCAAAGACAGTAAGGCAGGTGACAAGGTTTGCATATTAAGCCCATAGAAATGCATTGAGCTTATTTTGGTGAAAGTGAGCCCTCTCGCTTCGCTTCTTCTTCTCTGCCTTAGTCCTGCCTGGTAGTCATTTTTGATCAGACTAAGGGCAATTTATCTATTTTATATTAATTCTGTACGTTTGAAATCAAGTATTTCCTCGTTTACCATGGAAAATCTACTGTGACAATTTACTTGACACTTTGTATGAATGGAAACTAATGTTGGTGTCCTGTTATTTTTAATTTGTTTACTATAAATGTCATCCAAAAGTGTCTGGTATGGTCATTTATTTTCAAGATCGGGGGTAAAATAGCCGTTCGCTGTCCATATTTGAAGTGTGTAACTACATCAGGACAATCAGGAGGCTGCGTTATTTGTACCAGAAGGGCTTGGGCTGGAATCGAATCTATGCCAACACGGTGGGCTTATATGTGCATGCTGATCATAACAACATACAGGAACTCAAGTCATTCTGTTTACCTGATTTAGAATTCCTCACAATCAAATGTCGACCGCATTATCTACCAAGGGAATTCTCTTCGATTATAATCACAGCCGTATATATTCCCCCCCAAGCAGACACATCGATGGCCCTGAACGAACTTTATCTGACTTTATGTTAACTGGAAACCACACACCCTGAGGCTGCATTCATCGTAGCTGGGGATTTTAACAAGGCTAATCTGAAAACAAAACTCCCTAAATTCTATCAGCATTTCGATTGTGCTACCAGGGCTGGTAAAACCTTGGATCATTGTTATACTAACTTCCCCGACGCATATAAGGCCCTCCCCCGCCCTCCTTTCGGAAAAGCTGACCACGACTTCATTTTGTTGCTTCCAGCCTACAAACAGAAACTAAAACAGCAAGCTCCCGCGCTCAGGTCTGTTCAACGCTGGTCCGACCAATCTGATTCCACGCTTCAAGACTGCTTCGATCACGTGGATTGGGATATGTTCCGCATTGCGTCCAACAACAACATTGACGAATACGCTGATTCGGTGAGCGAGTTCATTAGAAAGTGCATTGACGATGTCGTACCCACAGCAACGATTAAAACATTCCCAAACCAGAAACCGTGGATTGATGGCAGCATTCGCGTGGAACTGAAAGCGCGAACCACTGCTTTTAACCAGGGCAAGGTGACCGGAAACATGACCGAATACAAACAGTGTAGCTATTCCCTCCGCAAGGCAATCAAACAAGCTAAGTGCCAGTATAGAGACAAAGTGGAGTCGCAATTCGACAGCTCAGACACAAGAGGTATGTGGCAGGGTCTACAGTCAATCACGGATTACAAAAAGAAAACCAGCCCCGTCGTGGACCAGGATGTCTTGCTCCCAGACAGACTAAATAACTTTTTTGCTCGCTTTGAGGACAATACAGTGCCACTGACACGGCCCTCTACCAAAACCTGCGGGCTCTTCTTCACTGCAGCTGAGGTGAGTAAAACATTTAAACGTGTAAACCCTCGCAAGGCTGCAGGCCCAGACGGCATTCCCAGGCGCGTCCTCAGAACATGCGCAGACCAGCTGGCTGGTGTGTTTAAGGACATATTCAATCAATCCCTATCCCAGTCTGCTGTTCCCACATGCTTCAAGAGGGCCACCATTGTTCCTGTTCCCAAGAAAGCTAAGGTAACTGAGCTAAACGACTACCGCCCCGTAGCACTTACTTCCGTCATCATGAAGTGCTTTGAGAGACTAGTCAAGGACCATATCACCTCCACCCTACCTGACACCCTAGACCCACTCCAATTAGCTTACCGACCCAATAGGTCCACAGACGACGCAATCACAACCACACTGCACACTGCCCTAACCCATCTGGACAAGAGGAATACCTATGTGAGAATGCTGTTCATCGACTACAGCTCAGCATTTAACACCATAGTACCCTCCAAACTCGTCATCAAGCTCGAGACCCTGGGTCTCGACCCCGCCCTGTGCAACTGGGTCCTGGACTTCCTGACGGGCCGCCCCCAGGTGGTGAGGGTAGGTAACAACATCTCCACCCCGCTGATCCTCAACACTGGGGCCCCACAAGGGTGCGTTCTGAGCCCTCTCCTGTACTCCCTGTTCACCCACGACTGCGTGGCCATGCCCGCCTCCAACTCAATCATCAAGTTTGCGGTCGACACTACAGTGGTAGGCTTGATTACCAACAACGACGAGACGGCCTACAGGGAGGAGGTGAGGGCCCTCGGAGTGTGGTGTCAGGAAAATAACCTCACACTCAATGTCAACAAAACAAAGGAGATGATCGTGGACTTCAGGAAACAGCAGAGGGAGCACCCCCCTATCCACATCGACGGGACAGTAGTGGAGAAGGTGGAAAGTTTTAAGTTCCTCGGGTGTACACATCACGGACAAACTGAATTGGTCCACCCACACAGACAGCGTTGTGAAGAAGGCGCAGCAGCGCCTCTTCAACCTCAGGAGGCTGAAGAAATTCGGCTTGTCACCAAAAGGACTCACAAACTTCTACAGATGCACAATCGAGAGCATCCTGTCGGGCTGTATCACCGCCTGGTACGGCATCTGCTCCGCCCACAACCGCAAGGCTCTCCAGAGGGTAGTGAGGTCTGCACAACGCATCACCGGAGGCAAACTACCTGCCCTCCAGGACACCTACACCACCCGATGTCACAGGAAGGCCATAAAGATCATCAAGGACAACAACCACCCGAGCCACTGCCTGTTCACCCCACTATCATCCAGAAGGCGAGGTCAGTACAGGTGCATCAAAGCAGGGACCGAGAGACTGAAAACAGCTTCTATCTCAAGGCCATCAGACTGTTAAACAGCCACCACTAACATTTAGTGGCTGCTGCCAACATACTGACTCAACTCCAGCCACTTTAATAATGGGAATTGATGGAAATTATGTAAAAATGTATCACTAGCCATTTTAAACAATGCAATGCCACTTAATATAATGTTTACATACCCTACATTACTCATCTCATATGTATATACTGTACTCTATATCATCTACTGCATCTTGCCATCTTTATGTAATACATGTATCACTAGCCACTTTAAACTATGCCACTTTATGTTTACATACCCTACATTACTCATCTCATATGTATATACTGTACTCTCTACCATCTACTGCATCTTGCTTATGCCGTTCTGTACCATCACTCGTTCATATATCTTTATGTACATATTCTTTATCCCTTTACACTTGTGTGTATAAGGTAGTAGTTGTGAAATTGTTAGGTTAGATTACTTGTTAGATATTACTGCATTGTCAGAACTAGAAGCACAAGCATTTCGCTACACTCGCATTAACATCTGCTAACCATGTGTATGTGACAAATCAAATTTGATTTGAAGGAAGTGGATCTAACCTTTAGACCACCCCAGGCTGTGATTGAACAAAATTTTGACAGTTCATTCGTAACTTTAGAATACACCAGACATTTGTATGTTGTAGTCTAGTGGAGACCAATGTCTATCTTGTGTTATTAAGCTATATAAATGACGGTTGTTGATGTGCATGGCTGCATTTCAGATACATTTCTGTACATTTGAATGTACAGAGCGAGCGAGAGAGAACATTCTACCTACATGTACATATTACCTCAACTAACCGGTGCCCCCGCACATTGACTCTGTACCGGCACCCCCCTGTATATAGTCTCGCTATTGTTATTTTACTGACGCTCTTTAATTACTATTAATAATATTTGCTTTTCTTTCTTATTCTTATCCATATTTTTTTAAACTGAATTGTTGGTTAGGGGCTCGTAAGTAAGCATTTCATTGTTGTATTCGGCGCATGTGACTAATAACATTTTATTTTATTTTTAAGATAGCGAGCCCTGATCCCAATGACTTGAGTGCCCCCGCATGGAGCAAAAGAAATCTGCAAATGTTTTGCCAATTACGAAGCTCATTTGAATTTCCCGATGCATCAGGAAAATTCTCAGCAACAGAAGAGTGATCCGACATCTGTACAGTGACATAGGGACTGACTGCAAACCCCTACCCCTGAGGTGTAAAGACACAAAGCACAGGATGGGAGACAGCACTCTCACACTAAGCATAAATGTAAATTGGGTTTTTATTTTTGTAATAAGACTTGCTTCCCGCTTATGGCTAGAAATAAGCTTGTTCAGGCCACTTTTCTCTCTGTAATTGATTATAGTGACTTGTTGTATATGCATGTAACCTCCTCTGTCTTACAGAGACTGGACTCTGTTTATCATGCATCCTTGCGCTTTATTACAAATGCCTAGTCACTCACCCACCATTCCACATTGTACCAAATGGTAGGTTGGGCCTCACTTTATATGTGCAGAAAGATACATCTGTATGTGTTCATCTACAAAGCTCTTTTGGACAAACTCCCTCTTTACCTCTGTAGTCTGGTCTCCTTCACCACCAGAAGTTACCATACCCGGTCTGCTAGTTGGTTGCTACTTACCTTTTCTCAATAGGGGGTGCTGTTTTCACTTTGTAAAAATTTCGACCCAAATTAAACTGCCTCGTACTCAATTCTTGCTCGTACAATATGCATATTATTATTACTATTGGATAGAAAACACTCTCTAGTTTCTAAAACCGTTTGAATTATATCTGTGAGTAAAACAGAACTCAAGTTGGAGCAAACTTCCTGTGAGGAAGTGAGAAATCTGAAATCAGGCAGGCTGTTCTGGGGTCAGTTTATTAATTTGCATGTCTTCTATTGGTCGAGATGCACTGCATACGCCTTCCCCTAGATGTCAGCAAATAGTGAGAATTGGAATGGAGTTGATAGGCAGATCTGAGGCCATATAAATGGGCTTGGAACGTGGGGTGCAGTCTTTTCAACATTCGCCATGACGCAAGACAGACCTCAGGATGGCGTTCTGGAAAGCTCCCGTTATAGGCCTTAGATATATCCGGCTCTGATTTTATTCGATATAGGTGTTAAAGACATCATAATGTTGTTATTTTAAACCGAGTTAAATCAGTTTATATCAGTATATTGCGATTTTCTGATATTTCTTTGTGCTGCGTTATAGTGAGTTGGGCACGTCTTCGCCACATGGCTAATGTTTACTGCTAATTCCAAAGTTGAAGGCGACAATCTACAACCGAGCAACGATTCCTCTGGACAAAGGACAACTTGCCCAAGATTCTGATGGGGGCTCATCAAAAAGTAAGAAGTATTTATGATGTTAATTCGTTGTTCTGTTGAAAAATGTGAAACTACTATTCCGCCATTAATTTTGGTGCGGTCTCGCTTTAACGCACGCTGTATGTCGTAGTAACGTTCATTTTAAAAATCTAGCACAGCGGTTGCATTAAGAACTAATGTATCTTTCATTTGCTGTCCAACCTGTATTTTTTTGTCAAGTTTATGATTAGTTATTGATTAGATTAGGTGCCTCTCCCAAGATTTCTCCCGACATTTTGTTGGCAGCTTGGCTACTATTCTCATTGTATAACCACGATTTGTGCCGCTAAATATGCACATTTTCGAACAAACTCTATATCTATTGTGTAATATGATGTTATAGGACTGTCATCTGAAGAAGTTTGAGAAGGTTAGTGAAAAGATTAATATCTTTTGCTGGTTTATTCGTTATTGCTATTGTTGGCTTGAATCAATGCTGTTGTGTGGTTGGCTATTGTAGTAAGCTAATATAATGCTATATTGTGTTTTCGCTGTAAAACACTTAAAATATCTGAAATATTGGCTGGATTCACAAGATCTTTGTCTTTCATTTACTGTATGCTGTGTATTTTTCATAAATGTTTTATGATGAGTATTTAGGTAATTCACGTTGGTCTCTGTAGTTATTCTAGTTGCTTTGGTGAGAGTTGTGATGGTGGCTGCAATGTAAAACTATGATTTATACCTGAAATATGCACATTTTTCTAACAAAACATATGCTATACAATAAATATGTTATCAGACTGTCATCTGATGAAGTTGTTTCTTGGTTAGTGACTATTTATATTTTTATTTGGTCGAAATTGTGATAGCTACCTATGCAGGACAAAAATGGTGGAAAAAAAGTTGTGTCTTTTGCTATCGTGGTTAGCTAATAGAAATACATATTGTGTCTTCCCTGTAAAACATTTTAAAAATCAGAAATGATGGCTGGATTCACAAGATGTGTATCTTTCATCTGGTGTCTTGGACTTGTGATTTAATGATATTTAGATGCTAGTATTTACTTGAGACGCTATGCTAGGCTATGCTAGTCAGCTTTTTTACTGATGGGGGTGCTCCAGGATCCGGGAATGTGTGCAAGTAGAAGTTTTAAAGTCCCCAGGACATTCACAGTATTAGGCAAGACTGCCTTCTCTTCTTGTGCACCAGACGCATGGAATAATCTACAATCCATGCTTCATCTAGATATGTTAGTGCCACTGAATTAATTTAAAATATTGATGGGAGACTGTTACAGAGGAGTGTAAATGCTTTTTTTAGGCTGGATCATGTTGTTGTATTGTATTGTTATATGTTTTAATTATGTAAGGTATTGATTGTTTCTACCTTCGTGGCCAGGTCTCCCTTAAAAAAGAGACTCTGGGTCTCAATGGGCTTTTCCTGGTAAAATAAAGGTAAAATAAAAATAAGCAGAGTACCACTCAACTATGCATTGTCTTTACATTACATCCTGTGTTGGAAGTTAATCATTTATAGAAAATATAGGCTACCCATCATTCCAACAAGGGTTAGGCAGCTGGGTCAAAGTTCTACACAGACCCGGCAGCAGAACGAATCAGTTGGATGGGCCTTTGATTTCCATAGGGGGGCACGTTTTTTCACGGGACCTTCTATGAATGCACGTGCTTGAGTGCACAAGCTTGGGCCTTCCTCTGACACCACCTAGTATATAGGTCCAGGAAGCTTGGCCCCAGTGATTTACTGGGCTGTACGTACTACCCTCTGTAGAGCCTTACGGTCGGATGCTGAGCAGTTGCCATACCAGGAGGTGATGCAACCGGTCAGGATGCTCTCAATAGTGCAGCTGTAGAACCTTTTAAGGATGTGAGGACCCATGCCAAATCTTTTCAGTCTCCTAAGGATGAAAAGGTGTTGTCGTGCCCTCTTCATGACTGTCTTGGTCTGTTTGGAACATGATAGTTTGTTGGTGATGTGGACACCATGGAACTTGAAGCTCTCAACCCGCTCCACTACAGCCCCGTCGATGTGAATGGGGCGTATTCGGCCCTCCTTTTCCTGTAGTCCACGATCATCTCCATGATCTACACATACTGAAACAGAGGGGCTCTGTTGCGCTCGCTCGGATGCTTTAACTGAGATTGATGTGTCTTTCTGTTGGCGCGCGTCTCGGTCAAATAAATGATAAATATTTCAATATTTTATTTGAACGGGCAAGGAAATACGGTAGGGCACCCTGTTTCCTATATACTAAACTACTTTTGATCAGAGCCTTATCGGTCCTGGTAAAAAGTAGTGTACCATATAGGGAATAAAATGCCATTTGGGATGCAGATTAAGGCTTGACCAAGCACACTGTGTGGAGTGGTCTGATGGGCCTGATTAACCCACAGACTGGACTAAATTGATTGAACTTACAATCAAGGCAATTGAAAACCTCATGAAGTTGAGTGATGATAGTAATAGCAAGCTAATTTA
Organism: Salvelinus fontinalis; assembly: GCF_029448725.1. NCBI lineage: Eukaryota > Metazoa > Chordata > Actinopteri > Salmoniformes > Salmonidae > Salvelinus > Salvelinus fontinalis. Next base: position 24,099,724 of record NC_074690.1, on the reverse strand, counting down.
CCCGCCTCAATTCTACAGTTTTTATTGTGAGATGCTCACAGGCAGCTTGCTCAATACTGCATTTTGCTCAATACTGCATGTTGGTGCTAATGTGTTGATTTGTTTTCTTGTGTTGGCCTCACTGTTCATGTCATCAATGGTAACCTATTTTCTATATAGTGCACTACTTTAGGCCCTGTGCACTATTTAGGGAATAAGGTGTAATTTGAGATGCATACGCTATTGTTCCTGGAATTCAAAAAGGATTTCAAAAGCATGTTCTTTAAATTTGAAGACGTATAGAATGTTATTGTTACATTCAACCTGAACCACGTCTCTCGTGTCTGCAGAAAATTTGACCCAGCCTCACAATATGGTCACTGGATAAGGAATGCTTGCCTTTCTTCAGTTACTTTGGTTTTATCACCGAAATGTAGAATTTTAACACAGTATAAATATCTTACAGGCAAGTTTTGTTTCTTTGTGTTAATAGATACAATTCTGTTTTCCCCATTGTCATTAGCATTGCGTGGTGTATTTGATAAAAGTGTGTTAATCATTTGAAACACACTTTTTTATATTCTATCTTTTGTATTTCACACAATGATTCAGTATCAACATAAGTCACCAGGTGCTTTTGATGTTGGCAATGGTATGTGATCAAAGCCAAGTGTAGAGGCTGTTTTATAGTAAGGTGGACGGTGAGAGGCGATGAGAGGCGGTGGGGGGAGTGAATTGTGTCAGGGCAGGCTATCCCCTTGATTCATGCAGTTACCCATGATGCCTTCCTCAGTTATGATACCCCGATGAGCTCATTTATGGTGAGCTCACCATCTCTGTCTCTTCTCTTTACACTTTCAAGTCCAAGACACTTTAAAAGGGGCAATCTGTGATTGGTACAGTATATCCATTTTAGGACTTTTAAATGAATGATATATAGCAATTGCACTTGAAGAATATAACTTATAAATACATCATGAGCTCAGTTCAACTATCATAGCCCATCAGTGCAGTGCATTCGGAAAGTATTCAGACCCCTTGACTTTTTCCACATTTTGTTACCATAACCTTATTCTAAAATGTATTAAATAATTTTTTCCCCTCATCAAGCTACACACAATACCCCATAAAAAAAACAGAAACACCTTATTTACATAAGTATTCAGACCCTTTGCTATGAGAATCGAAATGGAACTCAGGTGCATCCTGTTTCCTTTGATAATCCTTGAGATGTTTCTACAACTTGATTGGAGTCCACCTGTGGTAAATTCAATTGATTGGACATGATTTGAAAAGGCACACACCTGTCTATATAAGGTCCCACAGTTGACAGTGCATGTCAGAGCAAAAAACAAGCCATGAGGTCGAAGGAATTGACCGTAGAGCTCTGAGACAGGATTGTGTAGAGGCACAGATCTGGGGACGGGTAACAAAAAATGTATGCAGCATTGAAGGTCCCCAAGAACACAGTGGCCTCCATCATTCTTAAATGGAAGAAGTTTGGAACCACCAAGACTCTTCCTAGAGCTGGCCAACTGGGCAAACTGAGCAATCTGGGGAGAAGGGCCTTGGTCAGGGAGGTGACCAAGAAGCTGATGGTCACTCTGATAGAGCTCCAGAGTTCCTCTGTGGAGATGGGAGAATCTTCCAGAAGGTCAAACATCTCTGCAGCACTCCACCAATCAGACCTTTATGGTAGAGTGTTCAGACGGATTTCACTCCTAAGTAAAAGGCATTCAGGCCCACTTGGAGTTTGCCAAAAGGCACCTAAAGGATTCTGACTATGAGAAACAAGATTCTCTTGTCTGATGAAACCAAGATTAAACTATTTGGCCTGAATGCCAAGCGTCACGTCCGGAGGAAACCTGGCACCATCCCTACGGTGAATTATGGTGGTGGCAGCATCATGCTGTGGGGATGTTTTTCAGCAGCATGGACTGGGAGACTAGTCAGGATTGAGGGAAAGATGAACGGTGCAAAGTACATAGAGTTCCTTGATGAAAAGGACAATAACCCTTAACACACAGCCAAGACAACACAAGAATGGCTTCGGGACAATTCTCTGTTCTTGATCGGCCCAGCCAGAGCACAGACTTGAACCTGATCGGAAAATCTCTGGAGAGGCTTGAAAATAGCTGTGCATTGACGCTCCCCATCCAACCTGACACAGCTTGAGACGATCTGCAGAGAAGAATAGGAGAAACTCCCCAAATACAGGTGTGCCAAGCTTGTAGCGTCATACCAAAAAAGACTCAAGGCTGTAATCGCTGCCAAAGGTGCTACAACAAATTACTGAGTAAAGGGTCTGAATGCTTTCCAAATGCACTGTAGATTTAAAAAATATATAATTTTTATCTCAGGGATAGTCTATGAATTTGACAGTAGTTACATTTCTCCAGCCCCAATCCCCCCAAAAAGTGGCGGGGTTACTGCTCTGTTGTTGTTTGAATCTTAGATTGCCCCTTTAATCCTGCTGTATGAAGCCCTTTAGCACACATCTCTGTGGTGAGTAGTGCTACAGTTGCAATAGCATTCCTGCGATGCCAGACACTTCACTGCTTAATTAAAGGCATACATTTCTCTCTCACTTTTCTACACGAACAACAAACAGTTCATTCTCCACAGCGATGCTGGCTGCTTCCATAAAAACACAGTAGTGATAAAATGAGTCACTGAACTGTCTCATTACGCATACCTGATTCCAATTCCCCTTATTAGTAATTCTATATATGTGCTCTCTGTCCACCATTGTCTTGTCTGTTATTTTTCCCATGTCCGTTGGTCTTGTGAGTACCTGTGCTTTGTTGTTTCGGCTTTCGTGTGCGTGTATTGTGTACTCGTTATTATGGGTCTCGTCCCCTGTATTTATTAGAGTTTTAACCTCAGTCTTTTGTTTGGGTTACATCCCTGTGTTTTTGTATACGTGTTTGTTTTGGGCTTCGCCCCGTGCCTTTCATGGCATGTTGTATTTTGGGTGGAGATTAAAACCCCCTATCACGTATTCCTGCGCCTGTCTCCAATCATTTATACAATGTGACAGGCTCTGTGCTTTGCTTTGCTGGCGTTCCTCAAGGAACCATGTCCTTGGAGTGTCAACATTTACATATTGCTTTGATGAAAGAACACATTTATTGGGGATTTTTATTTGCGTTAGTAGAAAAAATTATAATATCAAAATGCAGACAGAATGCTTTTTTTGTTTCCAGGTCGCATTGAATACCCGGGTTAATACAACAACAAAAAATATCATATTCTTTTTTCTTCAGAAATAAAAGTTGTTGAGGAATTTCTGATTGTGATATGGAACTATTGTAATCCTTGTTATATGTAGCAATAGAATGACTGGCTTTTCACAATTCTTGGGACGCTGTCAAAAACAGTACGTCAAATCCACTAGAGTGTCTTATGTCTTGCATTGATAGATTTGTCTCAAATTGGTCAACATTTAGGCTTAGTTTGGGTGATTAACGAATGACTAGTCAGTCCCTAATAGCTTGTGTGTGCCTGAGTCTAATTGGATGAACATTCAAGGCTAATTAACTACCAATTAACAGGTAATGAATTAGATACATATTCATGAAGCCATGGTCAATTAGCTTGTAATAAATATTTAGTAAGACGTTAGACGTCCCATATCCTAAAGTATTATTAACTGTTCACTGTTGGTTGTCTGTTGGGGATTCACTTCATTTATTTCCACAATATAAAGCTGACCAAGTATGCATCCCAAATGGCACCCTGTTCCCTATATAGGGCATTACTTTTGACCAGGGTTTTTGACCAGTTCCCTATTGGCCCTGGTCAAAAGGAGCACACTATATAGGGAATAGGGTGCCATTGTGGACGCAGGCCAATTGATAGGCCTTTCTGTGTGATTCCCCTGTAATTGCCAGCAGTCTTATTTGTCCTGACAGATCTATAACCCAGCTGCTTTATGAAAGATTGACTGTGTTAGTCGGTAGCAGCTGGAACTCAGGGAACATTTGAATGGAGCAGCTATGGCTGAGAAGACATCGATTTGGATCACAGACAGACAGGCTTACGTTATTGGAAGACACTCCAGTAGTCAAATCACAGCAACATACTTTATATGAGGTGACATGCTGTAGAGCAATAGGCTGTGATGCTGTATCTAGTAGACTAAAGTAGCTACCTGCAAAACCTACAGTAGATGACAACAATTCTAAGACAACTTTGATTTATAGTTTCTGAAATAATTATTAATTCACAGCGACTCACTATTTAAATATCCCTTGTAATCTTTTTGGTGTTTTGAAAATGTATTTGTCAACCTTTTATTGTGGTACAGTTTAAGCAGGACTTTTATTTGTGTATCTCTATATACGCTAGCCTGCGTTTTGAGTCCCATAGCTTTTGTTGGCTTACAGGGTTTCTATGGCAACAACGGGATGCACTCATGCTGGATTCCACCCAGCTGAGACCCTACTTTGTAGAACCTCAGGGGAATGGTGGGAGGGAAGGAGGGAGGAATGTAGGGTGGAATAGAACACGGAAGACATGCAGAGGAATCTGTGTATTAATTATGTTAAGGCCTTGCAACGTTCAATAACTTCACTCTAAGGTATTGACAAATAACAGACTCTGTGTTTAACTGAAATTAAACAGAACAGAAAACCATGGGAGCATACATACTGTAGGAAACACAGTTTTTCCAGCACAAATGTATATAATAGTCATACAATAAAATAATGAATGCTATAAATAATACATTAAAAGGTGAAAAATATTCCAGAAAATATTTATACAATATAGGTGTAAGATTTTAATTTGATAACACTTTTGTTGCTAAGAATTTTCCTGCCCTGGAGGAAATGCAGATGAGCTTCATGATTCACATGAATTCATTGAAAATCTGCACTAAAAGACACGTTTATATTAACAGTGTTGCACTTTTCATGTAGCCTAATTTTGGCAAGCTATTAGCCTAACCACCGATCAAGCAGGATTATTTTTCTGTCACATTAATGGTCAAATTAAGATCCTACATCTGTACCTACATCTTGGGCAATAATGCTCAAGATGAATCTAACAGGTATCTAAATTGAAATGCTCAGATAATGCTTTAAACTTGGGCATAGAAATAGGCCTACAGTATATCAAGCGTCGTTATAGCTAGACAGTCAGTTTACAGGCATGGCACATGAATCAGGCCAGTTGCCCTTTCTGTTTCTGTCTCATAAACGTGAAGGTCAACACAAACAGCCAATATAGACATAAATGGGTCATATATTGTAACAAGGCCGAGGGGTCCAAGTAAATATGACCACAAGGTTCAGGATGAATTCCCAAAGGATCCACTCTCACAGCCTCCTTTATTGGACACTTTTATGACAACGGTAGGCTTGGTCAATGGCAGGTGTGGATTGCCCTTAATAGTTAATGGTAAGCTGCTGGTATGGAAATAAAATAGTATAGAATAGCCTTCGACTCGCATGACATTTATAGCAGAGCAAGCCAGCCATGGACGTATGGTGCGAATGGCCTTAACCAGGACGGACATTGCACTGTGCATTCCCAGCCCCCATCCAATCCTGCCCGGCCAGCAGCCCCAGGGAGAGACAAAGATAATAATTGGCTCCAGTTTATCGTTGACTGCATTGTATATCCCACATTTGATCTATTAATTGACCCCAAACAGCACCAGCACAAAGGGGGTCATTCTCAAAAAGGCAGTGATCTCTTCCATGAAACATCCCTCTGGAGTTAGGTCCTAGCAACAGCTTAATCAAGTGTGTGTGTGTGCGTCCGTGTGTGGTGGGGGGGGGTTAGTCGCTTTCTAATGCTTTCATTCATCGCCATGGATGATATCATCTAGATCTGGAGAGGCAGTGTGAGGCCGTTTCTTTATTCTTTACATTTTATAGGGATAGTTTGGGATTTTGGCAATGAGGCCCTTAATCTACTTCCCTAGAGTCAGTTTAACTCACAGATACCATTTTTTTGTTAGGCCTAGCTGCGTTCCGTTTGAAGAAAGTTGCTAACTGGCGTTAGCGCATTGACTAAAAGTCTATGGGAACAACTAGCGTGTTTCCAGTCATTGCACTAATGCTAGTAAGCATTGGCACACGCAAAATTACCTCTAACTTCCTTCATACTGGACGCAGATACATATAAATGGTATCCACAAGTTCATCTGACTCTAGATAAAAGGCCTCATTGCCAAAATCCCAAACTATCCCTTTAAATCTAGTCTTGATTGGAGGGATAGATGCTTAGGAGAGAGAGAGACATGGAGAGATAGAATGAAAGAGAGAGAGAGAACGAGTTCCTTTCTTGCCTAGGGACCCCCACCCAGGCAAACCGGCGACCCACCTGTCTTGTCATCAGGTGAATGATAATGACAAGGAGAAGTAATCAACATTTTTAAATGAATGGATATTAGCTGGAAATTGAACTCCATTTCTCCATTTGTTAAGGATCGATTCAGACCTTGGATATGTACGTCTTTCTTATGCACACCTTTTCCACGCACTTCTACTACACTGTTGGAGCTAGGAACACAAGAATTTCGCTACACCCACAATAACATCTGTTAAATATGTGTACGTGACCAATAAAATTTGATTTGATTTAGTTGGAATTCAGACTTCTGCAGGTGCGTAAGGGCTTTGTGGTTCTTTTGCGCACACTGCAAAAATGTAATTCATGAGAAAAGTGTACAATGGGGGTTGAACAGTAGTCCTTTAAATCTACCCTGATAATCCTCACTAATCAGAGAACTGTGGTGACAAAGGTTCAGTCGCTGTGAACCATGCGCCAAGCTCCAGGTTTTAACTGCTACATATGTTCTGTGCTCCAGAACGATTCAAATAGGCTACATGTCCCAAATGATTGTGCAATGAAGGGAATAGTGTACTGTTTGGGATGTAGACCTCTTGTTTACAACAATGCTGCTTTTGTTTTCTCCTCCTGTCGCTATCTGTGGGGGAGGACGACGCATGGGGGTAATCCTTCAACCTTGACCCAACCTTGTCTTAATCATAAAATCAGCTCCACAAAGGAAGAGATGTGAATATAAAGCAGCATTATTTAGGAGTACTGTCTGTGCAGTGTGTGGGGTATTGAAGGTTAGCAAACTCAGAGGTTGTTGAGTATGTGCTACTTTTTTCAGAAATAATTTTTGCAACAGCTGCACATTTTTTTCACTTGGTCTCCCATTTTCTTTATTCTGACATAGTGTATTTTGGGGTTACTTTTTCTTGCTCTGCTGTCCTTAATATAGCAAGAAACAACACTACATTCAACCAGTTTTTATCATAATACATTTGGAAAGTGTACAGCTTCTGAATGTAAACACACCCTTGGTTCTGACTGTTGGACGTGAACGTTCTGTGATGATAACATATTAGGCTACATGACAGAACCACAGTACTCAGTCATTAGGACAGAGTAGGGTAAGTTGAACCAAAGGGGTAAATTGAGCCACGCTAGTTTCTAGGAAACCATTCACAAAATGTATAATTTGTCCAAATAACTAGGAAAATAACATAATTTCATGGAATCTGGGAAAGAAGAAATCACATAGAAATAGTGGTAGCAAGTTAGGTAAAAAAAAAACTTTTCACCAATTCAAGTTCATTTATTGTGTTTATTTATTGAGGTTTCATGATGCTTGTATCTCAACCAAATTAAATAGTTTTAAGATTGTTCTATACATCAGTTGGAGTCTCCATAAACTTCAATATGAGGTCCTAAACCAAGCATGAAAGTGCATCCTTGTAGCTGTGTGGGCTAATATAGTCAAAATGTTTGCCTTGGGGTAAGTTGAGACAATGGTTTAGCCAATGTGGCAAGTTAAAATTTAAGTGTTTTCTTTCCAGGTGTAATGCAAGGCATTATCGCTGTGATATGAGGTAACAACAGGTATGAGGTAACAACATGTTTAAAGTGTTTAAAAAAGCACAAAGTGTTTGTTAGGCGTAAAGCCTGTGTTCATAGTTGCTTAATAAAATTATTAAAAGACAAAAAATAAATAAAGATACACATTGTTTAAAAAAAGTAGTGGTGGCCTCCCGAATGGCGTAGCGGTCTAAGGCACAGCATCACAGTGTTGAGGAGCCAGTACAGCCTCTGGTTCGATCCCAGGCTGTTACAGCCGGCCGTGACCGGGAGTCCCATGGGACGGCACACAATTGGCCCGGGTTTGGCCGGGGGGATTTCCTTGTCGCATCGTGCTCTAACGACTCCTTGTGGTGGACCGGGTGCCTGCAGACTGACATTGGTTGTCAGTTGGACGATGTTTCCTCCGACACATTGGTGAGGCTGGCTTCTGGGTTAAGCAAGCAGTGTGTCAAGAAGCAGTACGACTTGGCAGGTCATGTTTCGGAGGACACTCTCGACCTTTGCCTCTCCCAAGTCCGTTGAGGGGTCGCAGCGATGAGACAAGATTGTAACTCCCAATTGGATATCACTGAAAAAGTGGGTAAAATATATATATTTTGTAAAAGGTAGTGGTAATATATAATTCAGTACTGAAATTTGTAAGCGGAGCAACTTACCCCATACCATACCCGGGGTAAGTTGTGCCAAGTGACAAGCAATGTTTTGAAATTCTGATTATATGTAGATATCTTTGTTAGAAAAAATACTATATCTCCCTTGACAGAGTGATCTAAATTTACCAGAATCTACCCTAAAGAACATTTCACAGGCAGTTGGGAAATCATCATTTAGAGATGACCCTAGCTCTATGTCCTCTGTTGGGGATTTTGACTGTGATCTCTTTGGTACTTACAGTACCATGTGCATTGTTGATGACCATGCCCTCTTCTTTTTCCTGTTGATATTAGTTTTGTTGTGTTGAATTATCCTCTTCCGCTTTAGTTTAGACAGAAAGCAGAAGACACAAACATTTATGTCATATTTAGAAATCTGTAGGCTCAGACACCAGCTGGTTGAACTCTTCTCCAAAGTATACACCGGAAGAGAGTAGAGAACATTATTTGGTGTTATTAGCTAGAGAAAGCTAAAGTCCTTTTTCATTTTCTCAAATCTAGACTGGCTCCAAATCAAATATTTGATTACTAAGCGGACCACAATAAGCACACCTTGCAAGGGTCTGGAGGAAAGTCCCACAGGAGAGTCTTGATATGAAAACACAAACATTGGCAAAATCCTCTTTGTGTGTGTATTTTTACTCTCATAAATGGCTCATGTTGCAGCTAAATGTCAGATTTGACCAGTCTGGGGATAAGCATGATTTGAATAATGTTTTGTGTCAGCTGCTGGCCCAATAATTTACCAACACAAGTCCATTCCCCTCAGGGGAGGAAAGTGCTGTAATTTACTAACAACCCCCCTCCCCCTTACCATACCTTGTGCTATATTCAACTAAGAGGGAAGGAGACCAATTTACTGTATTTCACAAGCTGTCATTTGAAGCTTAATATCAAAACCCAGGCACTCACTTCTGTTTTTATGCTTGACAGTAATGTCTTTGTTCACAATTGAGTATTTTTGATAAATCATATGGTATTTAGTCACCTTTATTGGATCAAAATAAGCAAATACGGTGATTTGAGGAGTACGATCACAAAAATATATAGGAAGTAAAACAGTTCCAAGAAATATATATATATATATTATATATATTTCAGAAATGTTCATAACCATAAAACCTTCTAAATCTGTAATACACCATGGAAAATGTACAGATAACCCACTATAGTATTCACATGCATGTGTAAAATGGAAATTGACCTGAAAACACACCATGTGATGTGGGTGAAAAGTGTTACAGTAAACTATGACATAGAAAATAAATGGAGCAGCAAGAGCTGCTCTGGCATTGCGGTTATATAATTAGTGTGTCAAGCTCACGGCCTAGGGGACTAAAATAGTGCTGTCGCCTCGCTTAGAGTGGTAGAAGCTTACTATAACATGGGGTTAACAGTGTCAGTCAGGCCTGGGAGAAATTTCTTGAATCAGACGCAGCTTAGAGACCCAAAATCCCTGACAACACAAAGCCATAATGGTGTTGATCACTTAGTAAGGAGACGTCGTTCACAGATCAAGGTTATTTTACAGCTACAGTATGTTCCCTTGTAATCACATTTTGAATGAACAGGCCACTATGGCCTACTGCGTTTGGATCAGACCCTTACCTCAAAAAATTGAATTGAGATATATTTTTTCCTGCTACTGACACTGTTCAAAAACACTGTCAATCAAAAACTAAAGGGAAGCACTGTCAGGGGGAAGCACCACCACTATGGAATCATCAGGCAAAACAAATTATACCTCTCAGGTATTCATTCAAAGAAATACAAAATTGAATCTTGTCTTTATCCATTTGATGTTCAGTCAGGGTATCCTCCTTTACATTCATAAAATATTTGTATAATTTTCGTCTTAATGGATATCTTTACAAGCAAATCTCTATTTGTGATGTAAATTGCATGTTATAGAAGGGTCCAGACACCTTTTTTTGTGATTTCACGTTTTCACTTCCTTATCCTGATTCTGTAGTATGGGGGCTCTGAAAAAACATGAACAAAGCCTCCAAAACACCCAAATACATCATTTTAGAAACTGCAAATCTCTCAGTATAGTGATGCAGTTCTCTAGATGTTGTACACGTTAAATTGTGTCATTCCACAACGTTATATTCCATTTTGTTTTGCGACTCGAAGGATACCTCTCCGTCCAGTTTGCAGGTTACTGCCAAGATAAAGAAAACACTTGAGGGATAGCAGAGCAGAAGAGAGAGCCCAACTAAACAAAAAATCTGTCTCCCTCAAGCAGGTGGCGTGTTTTCGTTGTTTCACCCACCAAGCAAGGAGCTTTTGTATGGAGATCATTGAGAGACTCGATTTTGGTCAACAACAAAAATTAAAGGCTTATTTGCTATGTGAGGTTTATTTGATCAAATTGTTTTTTAATGCTTAAGTTGATACAAATGTACTGATATAAGTAGGACACATGACATGCCGTCAACTTTGATAAAAAACACGGAGTTATCTGGAGATGGCTATGGTTATACATGGCATGAGGCTAGTAGCATAGCATCTCTTCCATTGAATACAGGCGATTGACGTCAACAACCCTCATCGAATAGTAAAAAAAGGATTACAATCATGAGATGTATCCACCAAACCAGAGAAAGGATAGGCGGTAGCTAGACAGCCCGCCCTGTTGCTTTGTGGACAACGACTCCCATTGTTAGGGTGGAGAGACATGTGTCTTGTCAGTATATCCATAATCTTTGGGGATACAAAGTATATTAAAAGCATACGGTGCTTCCACAGAGGAAATTCCAAACACTTGACAGAATCTTCCATGCCAAGGCGCATTGAAGCTGCTCTGGCGGCTTGTGGTGGCCCAACGCCCTATTAAGACACTATATGTTGGGTCTCCCGAGAGGCGCATCGGTCTAATGCACTGCATCGCAGTGCTGAAGGTGTTACTACAGACCCGGATTCATTCCCGGGCTGTGCCACAACCGGCCGTGGCTGGGAGTTCCATCGGACGGCGTACAATTGGCCCAGCGTCGTCCGGGTTAGGGGTGGGTTTGACCGGGGTATCTTTACTTGGCTCATCGCCCTCTAGCGACTCCTTGTGGCGGGCCGGGTGTCTGCAGGCTAACTTAGGTCGCCAGTCGAATGGTGTTTCCTCCGACACATTGGTGCGGCTGGCTTACCGGGTTAAGCTGGCGGGTGTTAAGGAGCGTGGTTAGGCGGGTCATGTTTAGGAGGACTCATGACTCCACCTTCGCCTCTCCCGAGCCCTTTGGGGAGTTGCAGCGATGAGACAAGATCGAAATTGGGGAGAAAAAGGGGGAGAAAATGCACACACCAAAAAAAACTATATGTTGGTGTTTCCTTTGTTTTGGCAGTTACCTGTAGCAGCAGACGGGACGAGCCATGCAAAAGGGAATATAACATTGCGTATAAAGTTTGGAATGACACAACTTCATGTGTATAACATCTAGCAGCACTATACTGAGAGCTTTGACATTTCTAAAAGGACGTTTTTAGTTGTTTTTGGAGATGTTTTTTCAGGGCCCCCATAATACACAATGAGGATGAGGAAGTGATTTTCTGTTTGGGAAAAGTTTCTCGAAAAGTTATAAAATCACAAAAAAGGTGTCTGGACCCTTCTATAACATTTACATAAAAAACAGACATTTGGTTGTAAAACAGAAAAGTCAATCAAATGTCATAGTTTAGTACTGTGCACTCCCCTCCTTACAGTCTGCATTTTACTCTACTATGTACCATGGTTACTAATGTTAAAATTAGAATATTGCACTGTACATACCCTGTGACGTAATAGGGGTTTGCCCTTTCAGACCTCAATGAGATATGCACATACTGTTAGGCTGATTCCATGTACATACACGTTAAGTACCTACAGAGGTGTAAATCTCATAAACTGCCAAGCACTGAGACCTCCATCATACTGCACTTGTCAGATAATTATTTTTGCTGCTCATTTGATTTAGTTCGCAACAATAGACTTGTATAGCTTACCTGTATATAGGCTATAAATGTGCTTCACACACCTCATGCATGGTAGCCTTTTGAAAAGCCTGTTCAAATAACAGTATGTTTAAATAGTAGGCCAATGTTTTGTGTTCTGGGGCCTCTGCATTCTTTCCTCTTCCTCCTTCATTGTGAGTGCCAAAAGGCCACGCCAAATGATGAATGAGTATGTGAAAAAAAAGAATAACATGGGTGTGTATCACACAACTTTTTCTCTCAATTACTTATGTTGGCTGGTAGCCAAAGTGCACATTTAGCCAGTTACGTAAAATACAGATAAGTTGGTATATGTTAGATAGAGCCAGGGAGCTGCATATTATTGACACTTATAAGTGATAGCATCGTCATCATATACCTACTAAACATGTCTTACAGTCCAGACAATGTGCCTTGTAGGAATCTGACAGCGAGTGTGTAATCCACCTCTACCATCCGTTCTATTGGCCAACGTGTAATAACTGGATAATAAACTGGATGAGCTCCTTTCCAGACTATCCTACCAACGGAACATTAAAAACTGTAATATCTTATGTTTCACCGAGTCATGGCTGAACGACGATATGGATAACATACAGCTGTCTGGGTTTTTAGTGCATTGGCAAGATAAAACAGCTGTCTCCGGTAACATAAGGGGTGGCGGTCTGCGTCTATTTGTGAATAACAGCTGGTGCACAAATCTAATATTAAGGAAGTGTCTGGGTTTTGCTCGCCTGAGGTAGAGTAGCACCCCTTGTTATCGGCATATTCAACAGCGTTTAAGAAATATATTACCTTGAACAGTGATATCTTGTAATCAAGCCATCAATGTTTTGTGATTATTGGCATCGTAAAAATGTTATCTAACGGGTTAGCAATTAGCATGTTTGACATTTCAGAGGAAAAACTACTACTATCAGCTTTTTGATAAGTTAAAAAAAGAGACACCAACCTCGTATCCAAAGTGTTTACTAGACAGTTGACAAGTTGGCAAGCCTTCCAGTAAAAAAGACTTGCCTGAAGTCCGTAAAAAGTTGGATATTAAATTATATGTGGTCTGTCACGCAGTCGAATTTTACAATATAATGCATGTCCCACAAAATGTGTATGTGTTACTTTTTTGAAAACTCTCAAAACCTAACTTAACTTACATAAATTGCAATGAAAATTGGTGGTCAGCTAGCAGAAGGGTGTCTTTACTTGCAAAACGTTATTTTCCAGTCCATTTAAATGTTGAGTTGGAGGTGATTTAATCGTCATCGAGTGGAGGGGATTTCCGATGTCGGGGGAAAATTAGTTATCTCATGATAAGCTGTAGACCATACTATTAACCAAGAGAGTTTTCATCTATATTTTTTGTAGCTGTCTATTTACCACCATAAACCAAAGCTGGCACTAAGACCACATTCAACTAGCTGTATAAGGCCATAAACAAACAAGAATATGCTCATCCAGAGGCGGCAGTCCTAGTGGCCGGGGACTTTAATCTGTTTCCCTGCATGCAATTTCAACCAGCATGTTACATGTGCAACCAGAGGGAAAAAAACTCTAGACCACCTGTACTCCACACACAGAGACACGTACAAAGCTCTCCCTCGCCCTCCATTTGGCAAATCTGACCATAACTCTATCATCCTGATTCCTGCTTCCAAGCAAAAACTAAAGCAGGAAGAACCAGTGACTCGCTCAATACGGAAGTGGTCAGACGACGCGTATGCTAAGCTACAGGACTGTTTTGCTAGCACAGACTGGAATATGTTCCGGGATTCTTCCGTCGGCGTTGAGGAGTACGCCACATCAGTCACAGGCTTCATCGATAAGTGCATCGATGACGTCGTCCCAACAGTGACCGTATGTATATACCCCAACCAGAAGCCATGGATTACAGGCAACATCCGCACTGAGATAAAGGGTAGAGCTGCCGCTTTCATGGAGCAGGACTCTAACCCGGACGCTTATAGGAAATCCCACTCCACCCTCCGACGAACCATCAAACAGGCAAAGCGTCAACACAGATTGAATCCTACTACAACAACTCTAACACTCATAGGATGTGGCAGGGCTTGCAAACTATTATGGACTACAAAGGGAAGCACAGCCGCGAGCTGCCAAGTGACTCGAGCCTACCAGATGAGCTAAATGACTTCTATGCTCGCTTTGAGGCAAGCAACACTGAAGCATGGATGAGAGCACCAGCTGTTCCGGACAACTGCGGGATCACGCTCTCCGTAGCCAATGTGAGTGAGACCTTCAAACAGGTCAACATTCACAAAGCTGCAGGGCCAGACAGATTACCAGGACGTGTACTCCGAGCATGCGCTGACCAACTAGCAAATGTCTTCACTGACATTTTCAACCTCTCCCTGACCGAATCTGTAATACCAACATGTTTCAAGCAGACCACCATAGTCCCTGTGCCCAAGAACACAAGGTAACCTGCCCAAATGACTACCGATCTGTAGCACTCACGTCTGTAACAATGAAGTGCTTTGAAAGGCTGGTAATGAGTCTGGAACTTCGTCCCAAACGGCACTCTATTCCCTATGGACTATCAAGGGAATAGGGTGCCATTTGGAGTGCAACCTGGGGCATATACCAAAAGAAAGAAATAACATTCTTGATCTCCTTGCATGCATAGACTGGTTTGACACAGGTCGTTAGCCTAAAAATGTTGAAAACAACGTTTAATAACTCTGCAGTTGAGCCTAGTGAGACAAATTAAATATATATATATTTTTTTACAAGCGTTCACTTCTCAGCATGGTTTTCCTTTCAACAGTTACTTGTATAGCTGAGTTTAGTATAGCTGAGCTTAGTATGTTGATACTGTCTGAATGAACCCCCCAGAATGGCCATATATCGTAACTTATGGAGCCTTATTGGAATTCCTTACAAGAGAGTAATATAGATGAAAAGGGATGTATTTCTCAATAGGAGTTCCTTCTCTGAGTCTGATAAGTTCTCTGTGAGCGAGATCTAGAAGCCAATGACTATAAATCAGTGTTATACTCAGGAGCATGGTGAAATAAATGTAGCCCTCGTCAGTATTATGTAATACTATGAGGGTAAACACAGCCAGATAGAAAGGATTTTGTCTAGCTGGCCTGTATTCATGAATTAGAGATCATACAGAACTAAAATAATAGGCATTGGTAGAAATACCAAACCTTTATTCTGTTTTAAGTTGGTAGTCATCATACACACTATGAAACCACGAAGCATGTTATGGTATAGGCTCAGATATTTTCCAGTTCAGATCACGTGGTCAGGAAAAGCTCATTGCCCTAGTTAGGATCTCGGATTTTCCAGTTCTCTGTGAGGACTAAACTGGACTCTGAGAATGGACATGGTGGTCAAATGAATTGAAATGAACAGATGTGTGGATACTCTCAAAAATGTTGGGTCAATAGTAACCCAGCACTGGATCACTATAGTACATACCTAACCCTGGGTTATTTTGACCCAGCACTGTTGGGTTACATGAATGACCTAACACTTTGGGTTACATGAATGACCTAACACTTTGGGTTACATGAATGACCTAACACTTTGGGTTACATGAATGACCTAACACTTTGGGTTACTTGATTTACAATAAAATGTGGTTATTTTGACGCAGCAGTGGGTTGCGTTTCACTCTTTTGCTGGGTTATTGTTATTCATGTATTTTTGACCCATCAGTGGGTCAGTTTCTTACTTTATCGCTGGGTCATTTTTTTTAACCTTCTCTCTATGACAGAATCTGTTAATTTTCTAAAGGTACAAATATTTGAACAATAACAATCAATGTTACAACGTTACTACACAGGCTATGAAATTATTAAAATGACATGGCCAATCATGAATAATTGTAGATAAAATACAAAATGAAGTCATGCAAAAGATAAACAACAAATAAGGAACACACAAATAAACCAACACTTTAGAAGCAGAATCCATTATTGTACAATCACAGCAGACCTACCAATTGGAGCTGGGGAATGGGGCTGAAGAAAAGTAAAAACTTTACCATCTACTACCCCAACCCCTGCCAGGTATCAATTTTCAAGATGAATTCATGTAAAACAACGAAACATGTTTTCTGCTCCAGAGCCTGCCCATTCACAATGTTGAATGTCAGGGAGTATAGGCGATTGTCCCCGAGAGTCAGAAGAAAAGGATGGGGTCTCTTGTTCTTTTGGTCACCTGGTGGAGATATTCAGACATATTGGTTCCAGCCTGGGGATTAGAGAATATGATTATAAAATGTTGTACAATAATCAAGACACTCATTACACAAGCCTGCACACACACACACGTTAATCTGCATTTAGATGAGTCAAGCTGTAAGGGCTGTCGCTCTCCTCATCCTCGGACGAGGAGAGGAGAGAAGGATCATCAGACCAAAATGCAGCATTAGGGAAATAAGCCATCTTTTATTTAACACGACGATGGCAACACGAAAAAACAAAACACTTTCAAAAATACAAAACAAGAAAACGACGTAGACGAAACCTGAACATAAACTTACATAACTAAACGTAACACTTACGGACAGGAAACAGACTACATCGAAACGAAACGAACAACCGAACAGTCCCATATGGTGCAAGACATAACACAGATACGGAAGACAATCACCCACAAACAAACAGTGAGAAAACACCTACCTAAATATGACTCTTAATTAGAGGAACGCCAAACACCTGCCTCTAATTAAGAGCCATACCAGGCAACCCAAAACCAACATAGAAACAGAAAACATAGACTGCCCACCCAAAACACATGCCCTGACCATAATACACATACAAAAACAACATAAAACAGGTCAGGACCGTTACAGAACCCCCCCCTCAAGGTGCGAACGCCGGGCGCACCAGCACAAAGTCCAGGGGAGGGTCTGGGTGGGCAATTGACCACGGTGGTGGCTCAGGCTCTGGACGCTGTCCCCACACCACCATAGTCACTCCCCGCTTCTGTCTTCCCCTCCCAATGACCACCCTCAAACTAACATCCCCTAAATGAACGGCCAGCACCAGGATAAGGGGCAGCACCGGGACAAGGGGCAGCACCGGGACAAGGGGCAGCACCGGGACAAGGGGCAGCACCGGGACAAGGGGCAGCACCGGGATAAGGGGCAGCACCGGGATAAGGGGCAGCACCAGGATAAGGGGCAGCACCAGGATAAGGACCAGCACCAGGATAAGGACCAGCACCGGGATAAGGGGCAGCACCGGGACAAGGGGCAGCACCGGGATAAGGGGCAGCACCGGGACAAGGGGCAGGTCCCGGCTGAGATACTCTGGCAGATCCTGGCTGAGGGACTCTCGACGCTCATGGCAGGCTGACGGCTCTCGACGCTCATGGCTGGCTGACGGCTCTCGACGCTCATGGCTGGCTGACGGCTCTCGACGCTCATGGCCGGCTGACGGCTCTCGACGCTCATGGCTGGCTGACGGCTCTCGACGCTCATGGCTCTCTGACGGCTCTGGCAGATCCTGTCTGGTTGGCGGCTCTGGCAGATCCTGTCTGGTTGGCGGCTCTGGCAGATCCTGTCTGGTTGGCGGCTCTGGCAGATCCTGTCTGGTTGGCGGCTCTGGCAGATCCTGTCTGGTTGGCGGCTCTGGCAGATCCTGTCTGGTTGGCGGCTCTGGCAGATCCTGTCTGGCGGGCGGCTCTAGCGGCTCCTGTCTGGCTGGCGGCTCTAGCGGCTCCTGTCTGGCTGGCGGCTCTAGCGGCTCCTGTCTGGCTGACGGCTCTGTAGGCTCATGGCAGACGGGCGGCTTTGCAGGCTCATGGCAGACGGGCGGCTTTGCAGACTCATTGCAGACGGATGGCTCAGACGGCGCTGGGGAGACGGATGGCTCAGATGGCGTTGGTGAGACGGATGGCTCAGATGGCGCTGGTGAGACGGATGGCTCTGGCCGGATAAGGCGCACTGTAGACCTGGTGCGTGGTGCCGGAACTGGAGGCACCGGGCTAAGGATAAGCACCTTCCTACTAGTGCGGGGAGCAGGGACAGGGCACACTGTACTCTCAAAGCCCACTCTATACCTGATGCGAGGTACCGGCACTGGTGACACCGGGCTGAGGACAAGCACATCAGGATTAGTAGGGGGAGAAGATACAGTGTGTACAGGGCTCTGGAGACGCACAGGAGGCTTAGTGCGTAGTGCCGGAACTGGAGGCACCGAACTGGATACACGCACTACAGAGAGAGTGCGTGGAGGAGGAACTGGGCTCAGGAGACGCACTGGTAGCCTAGTGCGTAGTGTAGGCACTGTAGATACTAGGCTGGGGCGGGGAGGTGGCGCCGGAAATACCGGACCGTGGAGGCGTACTGGCACTCTTGAGCATTGAGCCTGCCCAACCCTACCTGGTTGAATGCTCCCGGTCACCCGACCAGTGCGGGGAGGTGGAATAACCCGCACCGGCCTATGTAGGCGAACCGGGGAAACCATGCGTAAGGCAGGTGCCATGTATGCCGGCCCGAGGAGACGCACTGGAGACCAGACGCGTTGAGCCGGCCTCATGACACCTGGCTCAATACCCAATCTAGCCCTGCCAGTGCGGGGAGGTGGAATAACCCGCACTGACCTATGCACTCGTACAGGAGACACCGTGCGCTCTACTGCGTAACACGGCGCCTGCCCGTACTCCCGCTCTCCACGGTAAGCCTGGGAAGTGGGCGCAGGTCTCCTACCTGCCCTTGGCCCACTACCTCTTAGCCCCCCCCCCAAGAAATTTTGGGGTGTTACTTACGGGCTTTTTGGGCTTCCGTGCCAGACGCGTTCCCTCATAACTCCGGTTCCTCTCTCCGGTAGCCTCTACTCTCCTCAGTGCCTCCAGCTCAGCTTTCGGACAGCGATATTCTCCCGGCTGTGCCCATGGACCTCTCCCGTCCAATATTTCGTCCCAAGTCCAGGAGTCCTTGTTGCCCTGTCGAGCTTTCCCTTGCCGCTTGGTCCTAATTTGGTGGGTGATTCCGTTAGGGCTGTCGCTCTCCTCATCCTCGGACGAGGAGAGGAGAGAAGGATCATCAGACCAAAATGCAGCATTAGGGAAATAAGCCATCTTTTATTTAACACGACGATGGCAACACGAAAAAACAAAACACTTTCAAAAATACAAAACAAGAAAACGACGTAGACGAAACCTGAACATAAACTTACATAACTAAACGTAACACTTACGGACAGGAAACAGACTACATCGAAACGAAACGAACAACCGAACAGTCCCGTATGGTGCAAGACATAACACAGATACGGAAGACAATCACCCACAAACAAACAGTGAGAAAACACCTACCTAAATATGACTCTTAATTAGAGGAACGCCAAACACCTGCCTCTAATTAAGAGCCATACCAGGCAACCCAAAACCAACATAGAAACAGAAAACATAGACTGCCCACCCAAAACACATGCCCTGACCATAATACACATACAAAATCAACATAAAACAGGTCAGGACCGTTACAGAACCCCCCCCTCAAGGTGCGAACGCCGGGCGCACCAGCACAAAGTCCAGGGAGGGTCTGGGTGGGCAATTGACCACGGTGGTGGCTCAGGCTCTGGACGCTGTCCCCACACCACCATAGTCACTCCCCGCTTCTGTCTTCCCCTCCCAATGACCACCCTCAAACTAACATCCCCTAAATGAACGGCCAGCACCAGGATAAGGGGCAGCACCGGGACAAGGGGCAGCACCGGGACAAGGGGCAGCACCGGGACAAGGGGCAGCACCGGGACAAGGGGCAGCACCGGGATAAGGGGCAGCACCAGGATAAGGACCAGCACCAGGATAAGGACCAGCACCGGGATAAGGGGCAGCACCGGGACAAGGGGCAGCACCGGGATAAGGGGCAGCACCGGGACAAGGGGCAGGTCCCGGCTGAGATACTCTGGCAGATCCTGGCTGAGGGACTCTCGACGCTCATGGCAAGCTGACGGCTCTCGACGCTCATGGCTGGCTGACGGCTCTCGACGCTCATGGCTGGCTGACGGCTCTCGACGCTCATGGCCGGCTGACGGCTCTCGACGCTCATGGCTGGCTGACGGCTCTCGACGCTCATGGCTCTCTGACGGCTCTGGCAGATTCTGTCTGGTTGGCGGCTCTGGCAGATCCTGTCTGGTTGGCGGCTCTGGCAGATCCTGTCTGGTTGGCGGCTCTGGCAGATCCTGTCTGGCGGGCGGCTCTAGCGGCTCCTGTCTGGCTGGCGGCTCTAGCGGCTCCTGTCTGGCTGGCGGCTCTAGCGGCTCCTGTCTGGCTGGCGGCTCTAGCGGCTCCTGTCTGGCTGACGGCTCTGTAGGCTCATGGCAGACGGGCGGCTTTGCAGGCTCATGGCAGACGGGCGGCTTTGCAGACTCATTGCAGACGGATGGCTCAGACGGCGCTGGGGAGACGGATGGCTCAGATGGCGTTGGTGAGACGGATGGCTCAGATGGCGCTGGTGAGACGGATGGCTCTGGCCGGATAAGGCGCACTGTAGACCTGGTGCGTGGTGCCGGAACTGGAGGCACCGGGCTAAGGATAAGCACCTTCCTACTAGTGCGGGGAGCAGGGACAGGGCACACTGTACTCTCAAAGCCCACTCTATACCTGATGCGAGGTACCGGCACTGGTGACACCGGGCTGAGGACAAGCACATCAGGATTAGTAGGGGGAGAAGATACAGTGTGTACAGGGCTCTGGAGACGCACAGGAGGCTTAGTGCGTAGTGCCGGAACTGGAGGCACCGAACTGGATACACGCACTACAGAGAGAGTGCGTGGAGGAGGAACTGGGCTCAGGAGACGCACTGGTAGCCTAGTGCGTAGTGTAGGCACTGTAGATACTAGGCTGGGGCGGGGAGGTGGCGCCGGAAATACCGGACCGTGGAGGCGTACTGGCACTCTTGAGCATTGAGCCTGCCCAACCCTACCTGGTTGAATGCTCCCGGTCACCCGACCAGTGCGGGGAGGTGGAATAACCCGCACCGGCCTATGTAGGCGAACCGGGGAAACCATGCGTAAGGCAGGTGCCATGTATGCCGGCCCGAGGAGACGCACTGGAGACCAGACGCGTTGAGCCGGCCTCATGACACCTGGCTCAATACCCAATCTAGCCCTGCCAGTGCGGGGAGGTGGAATAACCCGCACTGACCTATGCACTCGTACAGGAGACACCGTGCGCTCTACTGCGTAACACGGCGCCTGCCCGTACTCCCGCTCTCCACGGTAAGCCTGGGAAGTGGGCGCAGGTCTCCTACCTGCCCTTGGCCCACTACCTCTTAGCCCCCCCCCAAGAAATTTTTGGGTGTTACTTACGGGCTTTTTGGGCTTCCGTGCCAGACGCGTTCCCTCATAACTCCGGTTCCTCTCTCCGGTAGCCTCTACTCTCCTCAGTGCCTCCAGCTCAGCTTTCGGACAGCGATATTCTCCCGGCTGTGCCCATGGACCTCTCCCGTCCAATATTTCGTCCCAAGTCCAGGAGTCCTTGTTGCCCTGTCGAGCTTTCCCTTGCCGCTTGGTCCTAATTTGGTGGGTGATTCCGTTAGGGCTGTCGCTCTCCTCATCCTCGGACGGGGAGAGGAGAGAAGGATCATCAGACCAAAATGCAGCATTAGGGAAATAAGCCATCTTTTATTTAACACGACGATGGCAACACGAAAAAACAAAACACTTTCAAAAATACAAAACAAGAAAACGACGTAGACGAAACCTGAACATAAACTTACATAACTAAACGTAACACTTACGGACAGGAAACAGACTACATCGAAACGAAACGAACAACCGAACAGTCCCGTATGGTGCAAGACATAACACAGATACGGAAGACAATCACCCACAAACAAACAGTGAGAAAACACCTACCTAAATATGACTCTTAATTAGAGGAACGCCAAACACCTGCCTCTAATTAAGAGCCATACCAGGCAACCCAAAACCAACATAGAAACAGAAAACATAGACTGCCCACCCAAAACACATGCCCTGACCATAATACACATACAAAATCAACATAAAACAGGTCAGGACCGTTACAGAACCCCCCCCTCAAGGTGCGAACGCCGGGCGCACCAGCACAAAGTCCAGGGGAGGGTCTGGGTGGGCAATTGACCACGGTGGTGGCTCAGGCTCTGGACGCTGTCCCCACACCACCATAGTCACTCCCCGCTTCTGTCTTCCCCTCCCAATGACCACCCTCAAACTAACATCCCCTAAATGAACGGCCAGCACCAGGATAAGGGGCAGCACCGGGACAAGGGGCAGCACCGGGACAAGGGGCAGCACCGGGACAAGGGGCAGCACCGGGACAAGGGGCAGCACCGGGATAAGGGGCAGCACCAGGATAAGGACCAGCACCAGGATAAGGACCAGCACCGGGATAAGGGGCAGCACCGGGACAAGGGGCAGCACCGGGATAAGGGGCAGCACCGGGACAAGGGGCAGGTCCCGGCTGAGATACTCTGGCAGATCCTGGCTGAGGGACTCTCGACGCTCATGGCAAGCTGACGGCTCTCGACGCTCATGGCTGGCTGACGGCTCTCGACGCTCATGGCTGGCTGACGGCTCTCGACGCTCATGGCCGGCTGACGGCTCTCGACGCTCATGGCTGGCTGACGGCTCTCGACGCTCATGGCTCTCTGACGGCTCTGGCAGATCCTGTCTGGTTGGCGGCTCTGGCAGATCCTGTCTGGTTGGCGGCTCTGGCAGATCCTGTCTGGTTGGCGGCTCTGGCAGATCCTGTCTGGCGGGCGGCTCTAGCGGCTCCTGTCTGGCTGGCGGCTCTAGCGGCTCCTGTCTGGCTGGCGGCTCTAGCGGCTCCTGTCTGGCTGGCGGCTCTAGCGGCTCCTGTCTGGCTGACGGCTCTGTAGGCTCATGGCAGACGGGCGGCTTTGCAGGCTCATGGCAGACGGGCGGCTTTGCAGACTCATTGCAGACGGATGGCTCAGACGGCGCTGGGGAGACGGATGGCTCAGATGGCGTTGGTGAGACGGATGGCTCAGATGGCGCTGGTGAGACGGATGGCTCTGGCCGGATAAGGCGCACTGTAGACCTGGTGCGTGGTGCCGGAACTGGAGGCACCGGGCTAAGGATAAGCACCTTCCTACTAGTGCGGGGAGCAGGGACAGGGCACACTGTACTCTCAAAGCCCACTCTATACCTGATGCGAGGTACCGGCACTGGTGACACCGGGCTGAGGACAAGCACATCAGGATTAGTAGGGGGAGAAGATACAGTGTGTACAGGGCTCTGGAGACGCACAGGAGGCTTAGTGCGTAGTGCCGGAACTGGAGGCACCGAACTGGATACACGCACTACAGAGAGAGTGCGTGGAGGAGGAACTGGGCTCAGGAGACGCACTGGTAGCCTAGTGCGTAGTGTAGGCACTGTAGATACTAGGCTGGGGCGGGGAGGTGGCGCCGGAAATACCGGACCGTGGAGGCGTACTGGCACTCTTGAGCATTGAGCCTGCCCAACCCTACCTGGTTGAATGCTACCGGTCACCCGACCAGTGCGGGGAGGTGGAATAACCCGCACCGGCCTATGTAGGCGAACCGGGGAAACCATGCGTAAGGCAGGTGCCATGTATGCCGGCCCGAGGAGACGCACTGGAGACCAGACGCGTTGAGCCGGCCTCATGACACCTGGCTCAATACCCAATCTAGCCCTGCCAGTGCGGGGAGGTGGAATAACCCGCACTGACCTATGCACTCGTACAGGAGACACCGTGCGCTCTACTGCGTAACACGGCGCCTGCCCGTACTCCCGCTCTCCACGGTAAGCCTGGGAAGTGGGCGCAGGTCTCCTACCTGCCCTTGGCCCACTACCTCTTAGCCCCCCCCCAAGAAATTTTTGGGTGTTACTTACGGGCTTTTTGGGCTTCCGTGCCAGACGCGTTCCCTCATAACTCCGGTTCCTCTCTCCGGTAGCCTCTACTCTCCTCAGTGCCTCCAGCTCAGCTTTCGGACAGCGATATTCTCCCGGCTGTGCCCATGGACCTCTCCCGTCCAATATTTCGTCCCAAGTCCAGGAGTCCTTGTTGCCCTGTCGAGCTTTCCCTTGCCGCTTGGTCCTAATTTGGTGGGTGATTCCGTTAGGGCTGTCGCTCTCCTCATCCTCGGACGGGGAGAGGAGAGAAGGATCATCAGACCAAAATGCAGCATTAGGGAAATAAGCCATCTTTTATTTAACACGACGATGGCAACACGAAAAAACAAAACACTTTCAAAAATACAAAACAAGAAAACGACGTAGACGAAACCTGAACATAAACTTACATAACTAAACGTAACACTTACGGACAGGAAACAGACTACATCGAAACGAAACGAACAACCGAACAGTCCCGTATGGTGCAAGACATAACACAGATACGGAAGACAATCACCCACAAACAAACAGTGAGAAAACACCTACCTAAATATGACTCTTAATTAGAGGAACGCCAAACACCTGCCTCTAATTAAGAGCCATACCAGGCAACCCAAAACCAACATAGAAACAGAAAACATAGACTGCCCACCCAAAACACATGCCCTGACCATAATACACATACAAAAACAACATAAAACAGGTCAGGACCGTTACACAAGCCACATTGTGAGTGGTTTACAGCAGGGTTGGGAAGAGTACTTAAATAGCCTACTCAAGTAGAAGTAATGTAACTGACTTTGAAAAAATAAATAAAAAGTACAGGTACTTGGAAAAGCCACTCAATTACAGTAACGATACATTATGACTTTTGGGCCTCATCAATTCTTGGGCGGGCAATTTTCTGTCCAACTCGTTACACTGGTGGTGGGAAAAACACTCTCAGTCGTCTTTAATATCTGGGGGACAAAGACATAAGGTTTTAGGGGACAGACAAAATAAACGTTAATTAAAATTTGAGTAACTACTTTCATTTCAATTTGTAGCCGCCTGCATTCGGAACACTGGTGTTGGGATAAGTACTCTCAGGGCCATGCAGCCTCTAGTATCTGGGCAGTGGGTGACAAAGACATAACATTAACACAGATTAAGTTGTGTCAAAATGGATAGCCTAAACTTGAATGAACAATTGAGACACTCCTTCATTTCTGTATAACGTTAAAGTAACTGTCTGCATCCAGACAGACTAGCTAGCCAGCTAGGTATCTAACTCAGAAACAATTAGCTAGGATATAAAAACATACAGTAACTGAACCACCATAAAAGCATGAGTTATACGCTTGCCCACTAGCTACAACCATGTTAAAATAACTCAGAGACAGGGAATAGGCCTAGCTAGCTTAGTAAAATCTATAGCTAGCTTGCTGGTCTTGGCTAGCCAAACCATGCAAGAAACCTAGTTTGAGCTAGCTACCTAGCTAAGCTAAGTTATCTAGATAGCAACCTGATGTGAAACAATGCACCACAGTAACACCCTGATGTTGCTAGCTAACTAGCCAAACTTCAACAAAAATCTAAAATGTTTGCTACCACAGAGCACAGGAAAATAGCTTGCTAACCAGCTAACGTTAAGTTATCATGTTACCTAAGTAGCTAGCTAACGCTTTAGCTAGCATGCATGGGGTTGTTTGCTAGCTAGCTAAATTTATACAAAATCAATGACTGAGATAATATAGAATTATGATAGCTATCTAGGTCATTTATTCCTGAATGAATAATTAGTCATGTTAGCTAGCTAGCTTTTAACTCATCGCTTTTGATCAGCCACAACGCCTTGCCCATTTGTCCAGCTAAAAGTAGCTAATTCCACTCAGCGCCGGCTAGACTTGATACACAGCTGCAACAATCCTCATTCACGAGTTTGCCGGATCACTTTGATTTTCTGGATTTGGCGGGAGAAGATCAAATCCAGAAGATCAAAGTTGGGTTATTATTATTATTATTACATCAATAACCCAATATTAACAACCCAACCTTGCTATTTTTAAAGAAAATAACCCAACTAAGTTACCCAATGCCTGCAATCCAGGGTCATCCAAACAACTCAGCATTTTTTGTTTGTTTAGTAATTCCGCTAGTTCCACTATTGGACATTTCCCTTATCCAATTAAGCTAGCAGTTCATTTGTTTTTGTCTTTTCTCTCTGTCTTGTTATTGCTTTTTAACATTTGTAATGAAGGATTTTGTTCACCTACTGCGTTGGTTCCCAACCAGGGGTACTAGGACTCCAGGGGGTACTTGGCCTATTCACAGGGGGTACTTGAGAAGACTCATGAGACCACTGTGAGTCTTACTGGTACTTTGGGCAGAGCAAAATTCAGTTGGTGGTACAGTAACCGAAAAAGGTTAGAAACCACTGACCTACCGTCAGTGTTTAGGCAACCATGCTGCTCCCAGTTAGTGGAATTTCCACCAACCACTTAAGGACCCTTGGCTAGCATTCACTGAAAAGGCCATGTACACAGAGGTTACGTCCCAAATGGCTCCCAACTTTTGACCAGGGCCCATATGTCGGCTCAATCAGAACTTATCTTAAAATTTCAAGTGCGCTATAGCGGTGAACTTCAGCGCTATAGCGCAGCTTGCTCCTCTTTTTCACCCAAAAGAGTTCTGAATAGAACAGGAAAAACATACTTGAAAGACAATCTGGTGTTATACAAGGTATAAGACTCAAAACAGATTCAAGAAAAAATTTGCACATGCCAAAACTCTTTTCACCGTCTGTGTATGCTACATTTGTGGACGATAATGATGCCATTCTTTCTGATGTTTTTGCTCTTACTGTCACGTTCTGACCTTAGTTCCTTTTTTAGGTCTTTATTTTAGTTTGTTCTGGGCGTAAGTTGGGGTGGGCATTCTGTGTTGTTTTTCTATGTTTTGTTCTAGTCGTTATATTTCTATGCGTTTGGCCCAGTATGGTTCTCAATCAGAGGCAGGTGTAGATCGTTGTCTCTGATTGAGAATCATACTTAGGTAGCCTGTTTTCCCACTATGGGTTGTGGGTAGTTATTTTCTGTTTAGTGTTTTTGTTTGCACCTTACAGAACTGTTCGTTTGTCGGTTTGTTGTTTTTGTTCAGTATTCATTCTTTATTAAATTACTATGAATACGTACCACGCTGCACTTTGGTCCTCTTCTCCTTCCACCAACGACAACCGTTACACTTACACTCTGAGATTTAGTAACTACAGTGCCTTCAGAAGGTATTCATACCCCTTGACTTATTCCTAATTTTGTTGTGTTTCGGCCTGAATTTTTAATTCATTAAATAGATTTTGTCACCCATCTACACACAATAACCCATAATGACAGAGTGAAAACATGTTTTTAGATTTTATTGAAAATGTATTGAAAATTAAAATCAGAAATATCTAATTAATTTAAGTATTCACATCCCTGAGTCAATACCTTGTTGACTCAGGGCATTAGTGCTACAACTGTGTGCTACAACTGTGATACAACTGGTAGTGATTACAACTGTGAGTCTTTCTAGGTAAGTCTCTAAGCGCTTTCCACGTCTAGATAGTGCAACATTTGCCCATTATTCTTAAAAAAATTATTCAAATTGGTTGTTGATCATTGCTAGACAACCATTTTCAGATCTTGCCATAGATTTTCAAGTAGATTTTAAGTCAAAATTGTAACTTGGCCACTCAGGAGCATTCAACTCCAGTGTAGATTTGGCCTTGTGTTTTAGGTTATTGTCCTGATGAAAGATGAATTCATCTCCCAGTGTCTGGTGGAAAGCAGACTGAACCAGGTTTTCCTCTAGGATTTTGCATGTGCTTAGCTCCATTCCATTTATTTTTTATCCTGAAAAACTTCCCAGTCCTTAACAGTTACAAGCATACCCATTACATGATGCAGCCACCACTATGCTTGAAAAGAGTGGTACTCGGTAATGTGTTGTATTGGATTTGCCCCAAACATAACACTTTGTATTTAGGACAAAAATTTAATTGCTTTTCACATTTTTTGCAGTATTACTTTAGTGCCTTGTTGCAAACAGGATGCATGTTTTGGAATATTTTTATTCTGTACAGGCTTCCTTTTTTTCACTCTGTCAATTAGGTTAGTATTGTGGAGTAACTACAATGTTGTTGATCCATCCTCAGTTTTCTCCTATCACAGCCATTAAACTCTGTAACTGTTTTAAAGTTACCAATTGCCTCATGGTGAAATCCCTGAGCAGTTTCCTTCCTCTCTGGCATCTGAGTTAGGAAGGATGCCTGTATCTTTGTAGTGACTGGGTGTATTGATACACCACCCAAAGTGTCATGAATATCTTCACCAAGCTCCATGATTTTCAATGCCTGCTTAAAAAAAAAAAAACTGTTTTTTTTGTGGTTGAATATGGGTTTTTGAAATTCACTGCTCAACTGAGGGACCTTATAGATAATTATATGTGTGGGGTACAGAGATGATGTAGTCATTCAAAAATACTTGTAAACACTATTATTGAGCACAGAGTTAGTGCATGCAACTTATTATGTGACTTGTTTTACTTCTGAACTTATTTAGGCTTTCCATAACAAAGGGGTTGAATACTTATTGACTCAACACATTTCAGCTTTTCATTTTGTATTCATTTGTAAAATAAAAAAATAAAAAACAGAATTCCACCTTCACATTATGGGGTATTGTGTGTAGGCCAGTGATAAGAAATTACAATTTAATCCATTTAAAATTCAGGCTGTAACACAACAAAATGTGGGGTGTGAATACTTTCTGAAGGCAATGTATCTATAATCTCTATTCAGGTTCCCCACGGCATTAAACACTAGTTACTCATCTTCATCTTCAAGTTCAAAACCCCTAGATAGTGAGTAACAAGACAATCAGACTGAATCAGAAGTCTTGTGTGTAGGACTAATGCATTGTTTGTTTTGTGTGCTGCTCAGAATTCACTTACACTGTATAGAGAGTAACTCACCTTCCATCTACATTTTTGGCAGCATTCAGCATTCCTTCCGCCAAAGACTTACATTGACACTTTGCCCAACTATTTGTAATGGAAAAGGAAACAATGCAAACAATAACAGCCAATCCTTGAAATGGAGGCTTAAGGGCGAGCTGACTTTATAGGTTCCTTTTTAAATGACTGTTTGGATGTTGATCCTGCATGGAGTGCTCCAAATCCTTAGCCAGGCATAATTCCTGTCCCAATTAGCACCCTATTCCTTATATAGTGCACTACTACCCACAGGGCTTTGGTTAAACGTAGTGTGCTATGTAGGGAATATGGTGCCATTTGGGGTACAGACCTTGTTTAGTCTATTTGTTTATCTCTTGTCCTCAAGATAAATGTGGACGGCGTCCTTTGTTGTGGGGGGATTTCATCTTGGAATTCCTCAAAATGTTAAGCTGTTTATTAAGTGACAATGATCAATAATGACTGATGTTGTAATTATGGGCTAATGCTAGCTCTGGGTGACATTGTCTGCCTCCGAGATGGAACTCAAAAGTAGTGCACTATATAGGGAGTAGGGTGCCATTTGGGACAGAAACATTTAATGTTAATTACCCTGGTAGGCCTTCACAAATAATGCAGAGAACCTGTTCAACTATATGCACAAAGAGAGATCTCTCTAGTGTGCTATTAATCTTCATTCCAAGGAATACTCCTTATCACAAAATGTGCATTTAGCTTTTCTCTACGTGTTTTGTATAGCTGCACTGTACACAAGGACAATAAGACATTTAAATGCTGTATCTAGCATATGAATATGACCAAGCTTATTATAGCACAGATAATTTATCAACATGTTTGCATTTACCATGTTATCATTGAATTTTAATGTGTGTAAAAATAGATTGTTGATACAGTATGTTACTACACTACATCTCCTGGCATCTTCAGAAAGGTAGGTTTATATTTTAATATCTAACTCTCATTTGAGGTGTACAAACCTGACAATGCGAACATGGACTCTTCAGTTCGCTTCCACGCCCACACATTAAACAGAGTAAACACATTCAGCTTGTGAATAGTTAAGCAAGGATCCATTGTTCTTGTACACTTCTTCTCAACACACCTGCAATCACTTTTCCTTCTTGCTGCGTGGTTCCCACCACAACTAACCAAGGGATTTGGGAAAGGGGGATGGCAACAATGCTTTTAGTACATTTCAGGATCCAAGGACAAACTGGGGAAAGCTAAACATGCTGCTAAAAAGCATTTGGCCTGTTTTTCTTGTTTAGAAGCTGATTGTTGTGGTCTAGGCCTAAGTGCTGTGTTTCCATCTCTCTGTAATGACTCTCTCTATATCCCTCTCCAGGGGTACACCAACTAGCTAAATATCGTAATTGCCGATCTAAGTTATCCTATTAACCCACCGGCAGAGAGAGATGCACTGCACCAGGGGCCGGTTGCACCAGTTGGACGTACACCTGGCCAAAACTCTATGTCCAATTTACCATTTAAGACAAACTATTTCACACCCAGCTGGTGCAACCTCTTGTCTTTCACGAAAAGTGCCATAATGTCTGAGACAGAAACAGCAAAATAAGAGATACATTATGATGTCTCAACTTCTTCCACCAGCAACTTTCTTTCAGATCAGCTGACAAAAGTTTCCCCGTTTTGTAATGCATTTGCCCGCTCATTATAAAAATATTGTCACATAAATAATTTTTCTCTAAACTTATCCCTCTCCAATTATCTCTGATTCTGTGCATGTACAGTCCTTACAGGACACATTCCAAGTGGCAGCTTATTCCCTATGGTTCTGGTCTAAACTAGTGCACTATAAATGGTATTTGGTTCCATTTGGTTCTCAACCACAGTTGTCCTCCACTCTGCACTGCTGTGGGAGGGAATCCACAAGTGGCCCTGCAGACGCGCTCATTATAAATAAAAATATTCATTTAAAGGAAATTGCTAATTTAGAACACCATCATTTACCAACAGCATATAGACCTTTGGTTCTCTCATTAATCAGCAAAGTGCTCATTGGAATTGCAGATCAGCCACAAGTTTAGAGGACATTCCTCTCCGCTCAACTCCCTCGCAACGAGAACAAGCTGCCTGCCTGCAGACCTCAGGCTCAATCAGATCTAATGTCTCCTCTGACCTCACTCACTGGTGATATTTACTGTCTGCCTGGGAGCGATGTCTGGGTCCTCCACTGGTTGTCAATGCAAGGACCGTCTAATATAGGGATGTAATAAGGAAAACTCAGCTCCCCAGGACAGAGCAACAGCAGGTACAATAAACCAGTTTTAATATGATATGAGTTGCAACTAGGGAACAACAATCCACGTATGCGTAACTGGTGGCATGGGAGTCAGACGCAGGAGAGCAGAACTGGGTAATAACCGGAGCAGTTAAATAACGGAGGGTTAAATACACGACAAGTAATGAGGGAAATGTAAACCAGGTGTGTGTGAAAGCAAGACAAAGCAAATGGAAAATGAAAGGTGGATTGGCGATGGCTAGAAGACCGGTGACGTCGACCGCTGAACGCTGCCCGAACAAGGAGAGGAACTGACTTCGGCGGAAGTCGTGACACTACCGGCAGACTGTCAGAACATCATTTTTAATAGTTATCTATGTGGTACTGATTCCAGTGTGGAAGAGCTGGTCACT
Source organism: Salvelinus fontinalis (assembly GCF_029448725.1). Lineage (NCBI taxonomy): Eukaryota > Metazoa > Chordata > Actinopteri > Salmoniformes > Salmonidae > Salvelinus > Salvelinus fontinalis. Next base: position 24,067,776 of record NC_074690.1, on the reverse strand, counting down.
TTTAAAGGACTTGGTGAGTGATTACCTTGCCAATAGGACAACTGAATATTATTGTCTTGTAGACAATACTTTTTTGTTGTGAGTTTCCTCCTAATACAGGATGAGGTAGGAATCGTAAGTGACATCATCATTACACCTGTTAATACTTAATTTCTATAAATGTGTGTGAAATCTATTTATCATTGTAACAGCAAGTACAATATGCCCTTTGTGTTTTATAGAAATGCAAGGTGTTTCATGTGTTTTATACTGTCTATTTTTTCATGTTTTTTATTCTTTTCTAAAAATACATTTTAAGTATATTTATTTTTTAAATAAGAATATTTCGAAGATAAATACACAACGCAGAGACAGAGGACGAAAGTCAATACAGTAATAACGATCAAGGGAAATTGTGATTTTTCTGTAACAGGGAATTATCAATGGAAGTGGTTGGTTTTCAATTCAACATCTGTTAGGAATGTCAGTCCTGAACTTATAGCTATGTGTGGCATGTTCTCATTGGTCCAACCTGAAATAGGATACTTGTTATTTGGGCATTGGCTCAGTTTTATTGCAAGGAATTCTAATTGGTCAACCACAGGCTAGGGCTGGGTTATAAGATTCATCCTGTACCTTTGTTCTGTGGAGAGAATTACAGGAGAGAGTCTCAGAAGACAGGGGAGAATGACCATCTACTTCCAAGCATGATTTGTCCTATTTGAATAAACCAATTTTCCTCCCCCTGATTTGCGATGGGGTCTGTGTTATTAAAGTATAACATCAACTGCTAACAGGAATTATTCAATACTATTTTCTAATCAACTGCCAATGTGCCAACATTCCATTCAAATAATGCAGTCAAGCCACAGCCATACACTGGCTCAAATCAGTTGATGATAAATAAATACAAGTACTGACATGGTATCATATAATAGCACTCACAGCTTTCCAAGAAAACAAAATCTGAGAAATTTATGGGCTGTTTACATATATTTTAGAGGCTATTTATTATGAAAATGTGTATAAACCCATATAAACTGTATTTATAATTATGTGACAATATTTTAGGTTGATTATAATCCCATCACACAATTTCAGAACCATCACATGCCTTACTTTATATTTTCCTGCATAAGTAAAAGCAGGAAATGCATTAACTATGCCTCTACTGTCATTCATTCCAATTAGACTGGTATTGGATTTCTCCCTGACCAAGATGGCTGCGACTTTGGCCCCATTATGGAACTTTTAGGGTTTATGACATAGCCCCTCTAAAAATGTAATAGGATCTCTATGATGCACACACTGAGTGCTCAGCACCATATAATTAGAATCACGGAATTCCTGTTCTAGTCATTCTGATTCTATACTCGGCACTCTCATACTGTCATGGTGACATCGTCGGCCTCTTTGTCTTACCACTCGAGAAATGAGAACATATTCTCCACTGTGACCCTTCTTCCTCCACTGTTTGTTTGTTTATTTGTTTGTTTGTCTGTTTACTTCTGATTGACATCAATCTTACAGATGTAGGATCTGAAATTGAACCAGTTTGCTACAGAAGGAAAATAATCCTGCAGCAATAGGAAATGTGAATTATTATGTGGATTATAATGAATGGACATTTGTGTAGGGGTTGATATATTTTTAATAAGGGAAAAGCAAGTCTGAAATGTCAAAGTGGAAATTTCAAACTTCAGAAGCCTTTTCCAACCAAATACATTACAAGTTTTACATTTCCTGCATTCCAGGAAAGTTCTCCTGCAACAGGCTGATCAAATTAAGATTCTACATCTGTACATGAACCGTACTTGTCATAACAAAGACAAATGTTCCTGTCAAGTATTTAGTCCAAATATGATGATTATGCATGATCTTGGAGTAAACTAAATTAAAATAATTATGCACCAAGCTTACAGTTTAACATAATTGGCTGTTATGGTGTGAGACTGTATACTAAACTGTATAATTTTGGTCTCGTAATTATAGCTACTTGATACCATCCTATTCAGACCCAACACACTGAGACTTATCCATTGGAATAATTTAGAAACATTTCTTTCAGCAGTAAAGGAAAGTCAATTCTACATGTGGACTTGAGTGTGTGTGTGTGTGTGCCCTCAGCTAGAGCCCACAGTGCACACACTGTCACGATCGTGTGGTGGATTGACGGACCAAAACGCAGCAGTTGGAAAATAAGCCATCTTCTTTTATTTTAAAAGATGACGAAAAATAAACACGACACGAAACACTTTAACAAAACGAACAAAACAACAAACGACCGTGAAGCTAAATAAACGTCGTGCACACACACAGGCTACAAACGTTCTGACAGACAATTACTCACAACCAATGAGAGCCTATGGCTACCCTAAATAAGGCTCCCAATCAGAGACAACCGAAATCAGCTGTCTCTAATTGGGAACTCATTCAGGTAACCATAGACTCTCCTAGACAACTAAACATACATAGACAACGCTAGACACATGTATTCAACACAAACCCATATACTATACCCAACAACCCCTTTACCATAAAAAACACCCAAAACCAACAAAACACAAACATTCCCCATGTCACACCCTGACCTAACTAAAATAATAAAGAAAACAAAGAATACTAAGGCCAGGGCGTGACATAACCCCCCCCTTAAGGTGCGAACTCCGGGCGCACCATTACACAGTCTAGGGGAGGGTCTGGGTGGGCTTCCATCCATGGTGGCGGCTCCGGCTCTGGTCGTGGTCCCCACGTCACCACAGTCCCTAACCGCCTCCTTAGCTTCCTCCAGATGACCCCCCTCCACATTAACCACACTGCATTAAGGGGCAGTTCCGGACTAAGGGGCAGTACCAGGGTAAGGGGCAGCACCAGGGTAAGGGGCAGCACCAGGGTAAGGGGCAGCACCAGGGTAAGGGGCAGCACCAGGGTAAGGGGCAGCACCAGGGTAAGGGGCAGCACCAGGGTAAGGGGCAGCACCAGGGTAAGGGGCAGCACCAGGGTAAGGGGCAGCTCCGGACTGAGGAATGGCAGCTCCGGACTGAGGAATGGCAGCTCCGGACTGAGGAATGGCAGCTCCGGACTGAGGGACTGCAGCTCCGGACTGAGGGACTGCAGCTCCGGACTGAGGGACGGCCCATGGCTGGCTGACGGATCTGGCTGCTCATGGCTGGCTGACGGATCTGGCTGCTCATGGCTAGCTGACGGATCTGGCTGCTCATGGCTAGCTGACGGATCTGGCTGCTCATGGCTAGCTGACGGATCTGGCTGCTCATGGCTAGCTGACGGATCTGGCTGCTCATGGCTAGCTGACGGATCTGGCTGCTCATGGCTAGCTGACGGATCTGGCTGCTCATGGCTAGCTGACGGATCTGGCTGCTCATGGCTGGCTGACGGATCTGGCTGCTCATGGCTGGCTGACGGATCTGGCTGCTCATGGCTGGCTGACGGATCTGGCTGCTCATGGCTGGCTGACGGATCTGGCTGCTCATGGCTAGCTGACGGATCTGGCTGCTCATGGCTAGCTGACGGATCTGGCTGCTCATGGCTAGCTGACGGATCTGGCTGCTCATGGCTAGCTGACGGATCTGGCTGCTCATGGCTAGCTGACGGATCTGGCTGCTCATGGCTAGCTGACGGATCTGGCTGCTCATGGCTAGCTGACGGATCTGGCTGCTCATGGCTAGCTGACGGATCTGGCTGCTCATGGCTAGCTGACGGATCTGGCTGCTCATGGCTGGCTGACGGATCTGGCTGCTCATGGCTGGCTGACGGATCTGGCTGCTCATGGCTAGCTGACGGATCTGGCTGCTCATGGCTAGCTGACGGATCTGGCTGCTCATGGCTAGCTGACGGATCTGGCTGCTCCTGGCTGGCTGACGGATCTGGCTGCTCCTGGCTGGCTGACGGATCTGGCTGCTCCTGTCTGGCTGACGGATCTGGCTGCTCCTGTCTGGCTGACGGATCTGGCTGCTCCTGTCTGGCTGACTGATCTGGCTGCTCCTGTCTGGTTGGCGGCTCTGGCAGATCCTGTCTGGTTGGCGGCTCTGGCAGATCCTGTCTGGTTGGCGGCTCTGGCAGATCCTGTCTGGTTGGCGGCTCTGGCAGATCCTGTCTGGTTGGCGGCTCTGGCAGATCCTGTCTGGTTGGCGGCTCTGGCAGATCCTGTCTGGTTGGCGGCTCTGGCAGATCCTGTCTGGTTGGCGGCTCTGGCAGATCCTGTCTGACGGACGGCTCTAGCGGCTCCTGTCTGGCTGGCGGCTCTAGCGGCTCCTGTCTGGCGGACGGCTCAGTAGGCTCATGGCAGACGGGCGGCTTTGCAGGCTCATGGCAGACGGGCGGCTTTGCAGGCTCATGGCAGACGGATGGCTCAGATGGCGCTGGGGAGACGGATGGCTCAGATGGCGCTGGGGAGACGGATGGCTCAGATGGCGCTGGGGAGACGGATGGCTCAGATGGCGCTTGGCAGACGGGCAGTTCAGTCATCGCTGTGCAGACGGCAGACTCCTGCCGGCTGAGGCGCACTGTAGGCCTGGTGCGTGGTGCCGGGACTGGTGGCACCGGGCTGGGGACACGCATCTCAGGGCTAGTGCGGGGAGCAGCAACAGGACGCACAGGACTCTGGGGACACACAGGAGGCTTGATGCGTGGTTTAGGCACTGGTGGTAAAGGGCAGGAGACACGCACCATATAGCTAGTGCGTGGAGGAGGCACTGGTGGTACTGGGTTGGGGCGGGGAGGTGGCGCCGGAAATACCGGACCGTGCAGGCGTACTGGCTCCCTTGAACGCCGAGCCTGCCCAACCTTACCTGGTTGTATGCTCCCCGTCGCCTGACCAGTGCGGGGAGGTGGAATAACCCGCACCGGCCTATGTAGGCGAACCGGGGACACCATGCGTAAGGCTGGTGCCATGTACGCCGGCCCGAGGAGACGCACTGGTGACCAGATGCGTTGGGCCGGCTTCATGACATATGGCTCAACGCTCAGTCTAGCCCGGCCGATACGTGGAGCTGAAATGTACCGAACCGGGCTATGCACGCGTACAGGAGACACCGTGCGCTCTACTGCGTAACACGGTGTCTGCCCGTACTCTCGCTCTCCACGGTAAGTACAGGGAGTAGGCGCAGGTTTCCTACCTGACTTCGCCACACTCCCTTTAAGGCCCCCCCCAAGAAATTTTTGGGTTGTACTCACGGGTTTCCAGCCTTGTCTCCGTGCTGCCTCCTCATATCGCCTCCTCTCGGCTTTAGCTGCCTCCAGCTCTTCACGAGGAAGGCGATATTCTCCCGGTTGAGCCCACGGCCCCTTACCATCCAGTATCTCCTCCCATGTCCATGAATCCTGTGTAGGTAGGTCCTGTTGCCGCTTTCCATGCCGCTTGGTCCTATAATGGTGAGTAATTCTGTCACGATCGTGTGGTGGATTGACGGACCAAAACGCAGCAGTTGGAAAATAAGCCATCTTCTTTTATTTTAAAAGATGACGAAAAATAAACACGACACGAAACACTTTAACAAAACAACAAACGACCGTGAAGCTAAATAAACGTCGTACACACACAGGCTACAAACGTTCTGACATAGACAATTACTCACAACCAATGAGAGCCTATGGCTACCCTAAATAAGGCTCCCAATCAGAGACAACCGAAATCAGCTGTCTCTAATTGGGAACTCATTCAGGTAACCATAGACTCTCCTAGACAACTAAACATACATAGACAACGCTAGACACATGTATTCAACACAAACCCATATACTATACCCAACAACCCCTTTACCATAAAAAACACCCAAAACCAACAAAACACAAACATTCCCCATGTCACACCCTGACCTAACTAAAATAATAAAGAAAACAAAGAATACTAAGGCCAGGGCGTGACACACACACACATGCTTTGTTTTTAGTCAATAGTGATGGGAAATTCAGAGGAGTACAGTGCACTGTGATTCAGAGAGGAAAATAAGCTTTTCTCTCTGTCATTCACAAGATCACTGGAGCATTGCAAGCACCCACCTATCTCATACCTTTCAGTAGGCCGAAGCTGTGGATTTCAGCACAACAGGCCAAATAGCTTTGCATGGCTCTCTGACATCTGCAGTGGAAGAAAGCAGAGCAGACAACAAGATTATGGTCATGAGCAGTGTATTTCGTGGTTATTATGATAGTATATTATTAGTATTATGATGGGGGAAGATACAGTGTCTTCAGAAAGTATTCACACCCCTTGACTTTTACCACATTTTGTTATGTTACAGCCTGAATTTAAAATGTATTACATTTAGATTTTGTTTCACTGATAAACACACAATACCCCATAATGTCAAAGTGGAATTATGTTTTTAGAAATTTGTACAAATTATAATAAAATGAAAGCTAAAATGTCTTGAGACAATAAGTATTCAACCCCTTTGTAAAAAATAGAAGAAGCAGATATTGAATATCCCTTTGAGTATGGTGAAGTTATTAATTACACTTTGGATGGTGTATCAATACACTCAGTCACTACAAAGATACAGGCGTCTGAACAGTTGCCGGAGAGGAAGGAAACCGCTCAGGGATTTCACCATAAAGCCAATAGTGATTTTAAACCATTTACAGAGGAAAATGGCTGTGATATGAGAAAACTAGGATGGATCAATCATTGTAGTTACTCCCCAATACTAACCTAAATGATGAAGTGAAAAGAAGGAAGCTTGTACAGAATAAAAATATTTCAAAACATGCATTCTGTTTGCCATGATGCACTAAAGTAATGCAAAAAATGTGGCAAAGAAATAAACTTTTTGGCATGAATACAAAGCATTATGTTTGGTGAAAATTCAACACAACACATCACTGAGTACCACTCTTCATATTTTCAAGCATGGTGGTGGCTGCATCATGTTATGCTTGTCATCGGCAAGGACTAGGGAGTTGTTTAGTATAAAAAGAAAAGGAATAGGAAAATAGTCCTAAAGGAAAACATGGTTCAGTCTCCTTTCTGCAGGACAATAACCTAAAATTCAAGGCCAAAAATATACTGGAATTACTTACCAAGATGACACTGAATGTTCCTGAGTGGCCTAGTTACAGTTTTGTCTTAAATCCGCTTGAAAAGCTATGGCAGAACTTGGAAATGGCTGTCTAGCAATGATCAACAACCAACTTAACAGAGCTTGAAGAATTTTATAAAGAATATTGGAACAAATATTGTACAATCCAGGTTTGCAAAGCTCTTAGAGATTTACCCAAAAAGACTCATAGCTGTAATCACTGCCAAAGGTGATTCTAACATGTATTGACTCAAGCGGTTGAATACATATCTAATTTGCCATTAATAAAAAAATATAATCCAATATTTTTTTCACTTTGACATTACAGAGTATTTTGTGTAGATCGTTGACAAAAAAGTACAATTAAATCCCTTTTAATCCTACTTTGTAACACAATTTGGGGAAATAGTCAGGGGGTGTAAGTACTTTCTGAAGGCACTGTATATGTCTTTGAAAATATGAAGAATTGTATTATTTGACCTGAAAAAAATACATGTAATTTAGTCTTTGACAGACATGAGCAAAAACTGATTTAAGTCTGTTCTGGAGTTCTGTGTGTGAGTGTGTGAGTGTGTGAGTGTGCGTCAGGGTAATCTTAAATGTAGTCATCCATCAATCCTAGACCACCATCATTCTGAGTTAATTGACAAAGAACAGTGCTCCTCTGGCATCATCACGAGTTTCTATTTTGTACTGTGAAAATACATATATTTTACAATGAAAGTATAAAAATACTAGCTACTCCTGGGAATATACTGTAGCAGAAGATGCTCTGAAACTTCCTCCCTCTCCTCACTCTCTCTCTGCTGTGTCTGCAGTGCTACTGCTAATAACGTGGTTTTCTACATTTCCCATGTGGAATCACTTTGTAGTTTACCAGTGCTTGCTACTTTTGCCAATTAGTTGACAGTTGTTTTATTATTCTTTTTCAAAAAATGATCCCCCGAAACCCAAATCAAAAAGCTATGCTTTTCAGCCTTGAGTGCATCACCACTTTACAATGACACATTGTTTACATGGCGGCTTTGACTTGGAATGTTTGGGTGGTCAGATATTTGAATTATGGGGGTGGGAATATGTTGGCTTTAAGCATAATTTCATGAACAATGGGTGGGGGGTGGGAATATGTCAAATTCAAGCATAATTTCATGAACAATACATTGTTGCCATGATTATTTTTTAAATCAATCGTATTCTATGTTAACGGCAAGTGATTGTTAATTTGCAGGAGATCTATGGTTTATTTCAATAGGGACATGGACAGGTACAAACACATTGACTCATTGAATAAACAAACTAAACAATGTGTGTGTGTGCTTGTGTGTTTGTGTGTGTGCGTGTCTGCAGACAGAAATATTCTGAGCATGCCTGGCATATAGCCTACAGTACTCCATGCTGCCCTTTCTGTGGCTGAAGTGTCAGTTCCTAAAAGGCTTTTCAGAACCACCACAAAGGAAATGCACTATTAGATTAACCACAAGATTTATTCACTCCATTTCCCTTGATTACACAAATGAAGGAACTTTGTGTTTGCTTTAAACTTTCACAAGCTGCACAAATTGTTCGTTATCTTAACAAAATATACAGAAACGTATTTATTTTGTTCACATGAGGGAAGGACTTCAGAAGGCCACACGAGTGAACTTCCTTACGTTGTTAGTCTGCTATGGAGCAATATAACGATATGAGAAAAACACATTTCTAAAAGTATTGAAACTAGCCTGAAAGTCTACAGTCAAAATGTGGACAATTGCATAATCACCATTCTAATGTGTATTATTGTGGACCAGCCCGGTACAACAAATCAACAACCTAAATGTCAGCAAATTATACAAAGCCTTGGATCCATTGTCAGGTATGGCCATCAACAATATATCAGTAACTATATCTGTTTTGCCTTGGACACTAGGCTGAAGCTGAATCCTCCACAGTGCTCTATGGTAAACATTAGCTAACCTGGGCCATTGTTTACATTAAATAAACCAGTTGGTAGCCTCTTGACCTCTAGTGCCCTGAGAAAAGTTAACTGGCCTTGTAAATAACAAGCTATAGGATGTAGTTAAAAAATAACTATCCAATTAATCAGGATCACAGCCGCTTCATTTTGGAAAGAGGAAACATATGTTGAGTGGTGAAGATCTAATCATCCAGTCTTCAACTTAATAAAAATAATAGTAACAATACATTTTTTTATTGAAAAAACTACTGCAATGTGCTACAGTGATAAGATAAATCAAAATGAGGGACCTAGACAACAAGAAACACACCCTTACGAGGACAGACTGACAACAAGAACACAACCGTACAAAGACAGACTGACAACAAGAACACAACCTTACAAAGACAGACTGACAACAAGAACACAACCGTACACGGACAGACTGACAACAAGGAACACAACCTTACAAGGACAGACTGACAACAAGGAACACAACCTTACAAGGACAGACTGACAACAAGAACACAACCTTACAAGGACAGACTGACAACAAGAACACAACCGTACAAAGACAGACTGACAACAAGAACACAACCGTACAAAGACAGACTACCAACAAGAACACAACCGTACACGGACAGACTGACAACAAGAACACAATCGTACACGGACAGACTGACAACAAGAACACAACCGTACACGGACAGACTGACAACAAGGAACACAACCTTACAAGGACAGACTGACAACAAGAACACAACCTTACAAGGACAGACTGACAACAAGAACACAACCGTACACGGACAGACTGACAACAAGAACACAACCTTACAAGGACAGACTGACAACAAGAACACAACCTTACAAAGACAGACTGACAACAAGAACACAACCGCACAAAGACAGACTGACAACAAGAACACAACCTTACAAAGACAGACTGACAACAAGGAACACAACCTTACAAGGACAGACTGACAACAAGGAACACAACCTTACAAGGACAGACTGACAACAAGAACACAACCTTACAAGGACAGACTGACAACAAGAACACAACCGTACAAAGACAGACTGACAACAAGAACACAACCTTACAAAGACAGACTACCAACAAGAACACAACCTTACACGGACAGACTGACTACAAAGGAACACAACCGTACAAAGACAGACTACCAACAAGAACACAACCGTACACGGACAGACTGACAACAAGAACACAACCTTACAAAGACAGGCTGACAACAAGAACACAACCGTACAAAGACAGACTACCAACAAGAACACAACCGTACACGGACAGACTGACAACAAGGAACACAACCGTACAAAGACAGACTGACAACAAGAACACAACCGTACACGGACAGACTGACAACAAGAACACAACCGTACAAAGACAGACTACCAACAAGAACACAACCTTACAAAGACAGACTGACAACAAGAACACAACCTTACAAAGACAGACTGCCAACAAGAACAGAACCTTACAAAGACAGACTGACAACAAGAACACAACCTTACAAAGACAGACTGACAACTAGAACACAACCTTACAAAGACAGACTGACAACAAGAACACAACCTTACAAAGACAGACTGACAACAAGAACACAACCTTACAAAGACAGACTGCCAACAAGAACACAACCTTACAAAGACAGACTGCCAACAAGAACACAACCGTACATGGACAGACTGACAACAAGAACACAACCATACAAAGACAGACTGACAACAAGAACACAACCTTACAAAGACAGACTGACAACAAGAACACAACCTTACAAAGACAGACTGCCAACAAGAACACAACCGTAACGGACAGACTGACAACAAGAACACAACCTTACAAAGACAGACTGACAACAAGAACACAACCTTACAAAGACAGACTGACAACAAGAACACAACCGTACACGGACAGACTGACAACAAGAACACAACATTACGAAGACAGACTGACAACAAGAACACAACCGTACACGGACAGACTGACAACAAGAACACAACCTTACAAAGACAGGCTGACAACAAGAACACAACCGTACAAAGACAGACTACCAACAAGAACACAACCGTACACGGACAGACTGACAACAAGGAACACAACCGTACAAAGACAGACTGACAACAAGAACACAACCGTACACGGACAGACTGACAACAAGAACACAACCTTACAAGGACAGACTGACAACACGGAACACAACCTTACAAGGACAGACTGACAACAACAACACAACCGTACAAAGACAGACTGACAACAAGAACACAACTGTACAAAGACAGACTGACAACAAGAACACAACCTTACAAGGACAGACTGACAACAACAACACAACCGTACAAAGACAGACTGACAACAAGAACACAACCGTACAAAGACAGACTGACAACAAGAACACAACCTTACAAGGACAGACTGACAACAACAACACAACCGTACAAAGACAGACTGACAACAAGGAACACAACCTTACAAGGACAGACTGACAACAAGAACAGAACCTTACAAAGACAGACTGACAACAAGAACACAACCTTACAAGGACAGACTGACAACACGGAACACAACCGTACACGGACAGACTGACAACAAGAACACAACCTTACAAGGACAGACTGACAACACGGAACACAACCTTACAAGGACAGACTGACAACAACAACACAACCGTACAAAGACAGACTGACAACAAGAACACAACTGTACAAAGACAGACTGACAACAAGAACACAACCTTACAAGGACAGACTGACAACAACAACACAACCGTACAAAGACAGACTGACAACAAGAACACAACCGTACAAAGACAGACTGACAACAAGAACACAACCTTACAAGGACAGACTGACAACAACAACACAACCTTACAAAGACAGACTGACAACAAGAACACAACCGTACACGGACAGACTGACAACAAGAACACAGATTACACTGATAATGTATTGAATAATCCTGCTTTCATTCCCGGTGGCATTTAGTGCACTCTGAGTTAAAGTACAGTACTGTATATTTAAATGTTGGTATCGAATACCATCTGCCATACATACAATGCCTTCGGAATGTATTCAGATCCCTTGACTTTTTCCACATGTTGTTAGGTTACAGCCTTTTCTAAAAATGGATTAAAAACAAATATTTAGGAACACACAATACCCCATAATGACAAATCGAAAACAGATTTTTTGAATTTTAATTTACATTTTTTATTTAATCCATTTTAGATTAAGGCTGTAACATAACAAAATGTGTAAAAGGTCAAGGGGTCTGAATACTTTCCGAAGGCACTGTATGTAGATATCTGTATATGTCTACATAATTGCTCATTAATTGTGTTATTTTACAAATATTTTTCATCACTGGCAATACATTGCGACTTATAATATGTGACATTTTGGTCAAGCAGGTCTGGATAGCTTAGTAGAGTTGGGGTAGTGTGTCCCAAATGGTTCCTTATATCTTTTGTCCCAAATGGTTCCCTATTCCCTATAAAGAGCACTACTTTTGACCAGAGCCCCCAGGTACACTAACATATCTTTCATGTGTCACCTCTGAACTGGAGCTTTCTAGAAAAGCTGTCGCTAACCTCTTAACTTATTTTCAGATCATGGACAGATGAGTAAAGCTGCAGACATCTGGTGTGACGTCACACTAACATTGCCCCCTTTTAAAGTGCTCGATGGCATTTTGGGCCAACTGACATATCCTGACTCTGTCACAAAGTCAAGTGTTATCACTTAAGACCTTTCTGCCCTTTAAAGGGACAATTTATGTGGTATTAGGCTACTTCCTATTCCTCTCCTTTTAGTTTAGAGGTAGAGGGAAAAAAGTTGGATTTTGAAAAAAAGTTGGATAATTGGATTAGACTTTTACTCTCTTGCATGCCTGCGTGCATGTGTGTGGCAGGGGGTTTGTCGTTGTTATATGCTTTTCCGTGTATGTGTGTGTGTGTGTGTGTGTGTGTGTGTGTGTGTGTGTGTGTGTGTGTGTGTGTGTGTGTGTGTGTGTGTGACAGAGAGATAGGGGGAAGCGTGGATATTTTGGGCTTGTATATTTAGACACATTGTTCGGACACAGAAAATGAGAATGGATGGGATTGTAATTACTGAATGGAGATATTCACATGCTGTGAAATTAGAAAAAGCTGACTGAAAAACCTCCCACAGGAAAAACAAGTCAAAATAAAGTAGTTGTCATGGTGACAGATGCATTCAAATGGAGTCAAGTGGAGTTAGCTAACCTAAAAGACAAAAAGGTACGGATGGATCTTCTAATGAAAAAAGTTTCACTGACCTTAAAGAGAAGGTCTTGTCTTTTAAATTACTTTACAGTCGTGCGTGAATCTATGGCCAAATTGCTTTTTTGTGTTGTTACTTCAAAAGAACCCCACAACATGAGTTAGAACTGCCTTTTTATGTAAAACAATGAAGCTGTCAATGCAAATAATGGAGACATTTTATTTCATCTCATTATGATTGAAGACATTTTATTCCATCTCATTATGATAGAAGACATGTTATCCTCCCTCTGTCCGTAGCGTAAGTATCAATCCCATATGTTGAACTAAGATGATGCAGTGACACTATCTCTTCACAAATGATATCAATATCAATATATTTTTTATAATAAGGCTGTAATGGCTGTTGAAATGTCTTCATGTGGATGTTTAAACCACAAACACTGCATTGATCTCATCTGTTTTCATCCAAAGTATCAGCCTACACTATAGATCACCAGGCATGCTAACTAGACCACAGTGCATCCCTAGCATTCAACCACACTAATCAAACCTGTGTAGCAACATTGAAAGATCCAGTGCAGTCTGTCACACTGTGCGACAATGGTAGAGACAATGGCACCAGACTGCCTGCTTGGTCTCCGATGATGCTGCTATGGGTTAAGTTTAGTTATGTAAGACATAGGCTGCTTCTCAAATGTCACCCTTTTCCCTATTAAGTGCACTACTATTGACCAGGGACCATAGTGGTCTGGTCAAAAGTAGTGCATTATACAGGGACAAGGTGCCATTAGGGATAGAGCCCTAACTGAGATGTGGGGATATTCGTTTCAAGTTCAAAGTGTACTGTGTGTAAATGAATAATGGGCCCTTTTAATAGGCTGTGGTAATGAGCTGCTGTACATCAGAGGAGAAGAGGACCCAGGGGGGATGCAAACACATGAAGGCACAACGTATTTGAACCCAGTTCTGGCCTGAACTCAGCCTCAGCCTCAGCCCCCATTGGCCCATTGCCTGTAGCCCACTGCCTGTACACAGAGTGGTGAACTAACCCATGCTGCTCAGCCTTCAGGGAAAGAGCGAAGAACCACAATACTGTGTGGTAGAGAGAAGTGCAGAGGTACCAATTTAATGGATGACTTTAATGATGTTTGCAATAAATGTGATGTAAACATAATCTGCACCGTGTGCTTTCTAAACGTGTAACGTCTCAGCCTAAAACAATTTAAGGTAAATATATGTGCATCCTAAATGGCACCCTATCCCCTTGTCTTACGTCAGATGGCATGTCGATTCTGCTTGCAATGATCGGTTGAGGGACGAGTGGTGCCTAGGAGTTACGCCATCTGACTTAAAACAATGACACTATCCCCTATATAGTGCACTACTTTTGACCAAAGGCCGTAGGTCAAAAGTAGTGCACTATTTTGGGAATAGGGTGTCATTGGAGACGTAGGCAGACATTTGGAGGTAAATAAAGATTTCTATAACAATCAGCTACAGCAGCAGGCCTTGATCCCTGTTCCTCTTTGTCTCTGTGTTTGGATGTGAACCTGCTGAAAGTCTCTATGATACCACTGAGATGATGGTCTACCAACCCCATGCTGGGTTGACCTTTCAGTTTACTCTGGTTTTAACTGGCACCCCCTGACCCCCAGGTCATATGAGATGAGCTGTGATGTGGTGGGTGAGGGAGAGAAAGGCATCTGTCTGTCTGTTGAACCCATGCAGAAGCTTGTGGAGGTTCTCATTCTACTAGTAGACCTTGACTGGGAAGATCCAGTTTGATATGCATGAGAAGGATGTGCTCGATCTTTTGCTAGTGTTAGAGCACAGTGACGTGTTGAAATGATACCACATAGAAATGTATTGAGTATAACATGCTTGGAACCTCTAACCATTCTAATTATATGTGCTTGAAACTGCATGATAATGAAATGAGAACATACTGGACCATCGCTGTCTGTGATACTGCATGGCATACTGGTATTACTATACACAGCTCAGTCTCAATTTAATTATTTCATATTAAGAGCCAAAACTAAACTAACATTAATTATTATGGCAGGTAGCCTAGTGGTTAAAGCGTTGGGCCAGTAACCAAAAGGTTGCTGGATCAAATTCCTGAGCTGACAAGGTAAAAATCTGTTGTTCTGCCCCTGAACAAAGCAGTTAACCCACTGTTTCCTGGTAGGCTGTCATTGTAAATAAGAATTTGTTCTTAACTGACTTGCCTAGTTAAATACTTAAAAAATAAATAATTACAGGTGGAGTTCATTCAGAAGTCTTATTTAAATTGTTCAGCAATCCACCTCGGTGGCTTTGAGAAGTAGCCTACGTAGCTGACTATACAGTGAGGTGGATCTGAACATGAAAGGAAACTGAAGGAGTATATTTGAAAATCTTTACCTTCATTGCACTCAAGTTACTGTAAGAGCTCATGTTTTATATCAGGTCACAGTATGATGATTCAAGAAGCAGGTAGAACAAAAACGCCAAAATATTTGATTTTTTTTTAATCATTACTCCAATAAAAAATACATTCATACAGAAATAACTATTTTACAAAACAATTTGAAAAAAAAAACCATGCCATTAATCAAACAAAAATAAACCTCAATTTTTTTCATCAATAAAGATACTTTAGTTAAAGATAGAGCTGACAATTTGCAGTTTTGATTTTGATTATAGAAAGCTGTTCATTGTGTAATTCCTCCAACAATCAGTTTCATTTCTCTTTACTGAATCATTCCCCGTTCAAGCTAGAAAATGTAAATCATTCTCCAACACTGTAGCAGACTATCAGAAGTGAACAATACATAATTTGTTTTCAGTTTGTTGAGCCATTAGTACTCCCTCAAGTTAAATGTGGCCTGGTCTTTGTTTTTTCAAAAACAAACTGCACAATTTAGATTTGTTTGGTCCCTTACCCTGCAAAATATAAGCTTCTTTGAAAAAAACAATTTTTAAATAACACATATTTTGCATGTTTTGATATCCATAATGTACATTTTAAAAGGAGACTTTCCAACAGTACTGTTGACCAGATCAACTGTACTGTACAATGGTATGGGGTTAAAACAAGTCCATACAGGTCAATAAGCATCCATTGTCAGTTTGAGAGCACTCATGTCAGGTAAGCGTTTAACAATTCAGACACTAAACATGCCATGGTCTGACCAGAATTGGCTATTTGCAATCAATCTTAATTTACCAAGGCCTTCGTGACCGAGCAGATCACGTCATGAGAACTCAACCCCCCAACCAACTAGGAGACTCTATAATTGACAGTAACTTACCTAATTTCCCATCCCACATTTCATTTTAAGTGCATGACATACCACATTATGCTACTACACAGTAGTAAACCATTTCAAATGTAATTGTTTCAAGTGCTTTACAATTGTGTCTCGGCTCAAGGATAATTTAAAACATTTTGATTTCGTCTCAATGGATAGATAGATACTGTATGTTTGTTGACAAATGATGCACAGAAATGTAAAATGTCAGTAAGTATAAAGCTGACTTTTATTCAAGTTCGGAGACTGACCTAGACAAGGGCAAAAGGTGTGGCCATATGAATCAGAGCCTTAATAAAGCTATTCAAATCATACACTACTGCATTTCAACCCCCATGAGTGATCTATTTATCTGGACAAGGCCACTTACATAAGGCATCATTAAGGTCAACAGTGCATTTACATATATAGAAAAGGAGAGCAAGAGAACAAAAATAAAGAAATACATTTTTAAATGGAATAGAAATAAACTATTCAATGATCAAGACAGTTGCCAAGCAATAGTGATATCTCCAGACATACAAAAGGAAACAAATTGCTGCTTCATGTTTCTGTACAATAATGTGATATCTATGGTGTAAAACAGATGTACAGCTGCTTGTTATTGGGATTTGCCATCATTATAACTCATCGAGTGACAAACAAAACCAAGATCATGCAACTTCTGGTATAATAAAGGTATTAATGTTGTGTACAACCATTAGATACAGAGCTTACACAATGGACAACAAATGAGCTTGGTAGCATTAACTTTGAGACACGCTACTTAATACATTGCACAATTTATATCTGCGCCAAACAATCCACTTCCCTCCTCCCCATCTCGTTTAAGAGTGTCCTACCACCTCCTCTCAGATGGGGGCGCTCTCTCTCAAACCTCAAACTGGCGGCCCGGACACACACTGCCAAACCCAGCCTAGATTCAACCAATGCCCCACACAACAGCACCTTTGCTTGCATTCATTCATTACCACAAAACGAGACAATAAACCCCCAGCACAACACAACATCCCCTCAACGCCATTCAGCTCACAACCACACGCTTAATAGTCATATCCACAAGCAGGCACTCAGTCACAGGCATTCTCACAAGCTCACAAGAAACAACACGTTTATTGGAGTAGTATCACTGCATGTGTCCCGGCCAGGAACTAACTCCACAAAGCATCAGACACCATACAAAGAAAAAACATTATTTCTTGTCCTCTGACATTTTCTTATTTCTCTCTAGTGGATCTCTTCATTTTCCGTCATCCTTGGTGGTTTCCGTGATTCTTTTTCCAGAATGTGTCGACCTTTCAGAGCTCTTTCCTCCGAGAGGTCTTGGAGGCACTAAGTATGGTGCAGAAATTGCCTGCATGCTTTTACTGGGGCATGCTCCCCTTGTTCCCCTTCCTCCCCTCTCAGGGCATTGCGCCTCCCCACAGACAGGTTAGGAGACCGTCAGGACCATCCCTCAACACTGCTCTACTCTGGGGCCCAGCTCTTAGATGTGTCTCTTCATGTGAAGCGCCAAATGGTCTGAACGAGAGAAACACCTGCAAGGAGAAAGAGAAAGCAAATTAGTCTCAGCATTTTTAGAATAGGTAAAAGACTAATATAACAGCAGTAATATTCAAGTCAATATTTCAGGTGCATGGATTTACCTTACCTGCCAAAACATTTAACAATTGTTAATGACATTTACAACATTTCTCAATAAAATATTTAAAACAAACAAAAGATAAATAAATCCCTAAACACTTCTACCTGTCACAGTGACTGCATTTAAACGGCTTTGCCCCAGTGTGCTTCCTGAAGTGTCTGGTTAGCTCATCACTCCGTGCAAAACGCCACTCACAGCCTTCCCATGAGCACCTGTAAGGCTTCTCACCTGCAAACAGAAAACAAATTATATTATTACTGTGTATCAAGACAGCATGAAGGACAGTGCTCCATTATTTTTCAAATCAGAAATAGACATAACATACTATAAGTTCTACATACTACTAGATAGAATACTACAACTTGGAAATATGAGCTGTGATGTACAGCTTAACAATAGTTGAATAAGCAAACGCCGGGCTTATAAAGTGGGCGGGTGAGAAGGGATAAATGTAGACGATTTCTAACGGTGAAATTCCATTAGCTCTGGTAACATAGTTTGCTTGGAATGTTGGAACCTTGCTCATGTGCAAGACAGCTGTAACCAGCAAGAGGTCAGAGGTTATGGGGGACAACTGCTCACATAACTCAGTAAGGAATAACTGTAAATGTAAAATTCCCACCACTCTAAATTTAAATGATTCAGTCATTTTCTTTTCCCATGGTGAAATGGGATCTGCTTTCAAGATCCAGTCCACATCTTCTATGGCTGGCTTGGCTATGCCCACAAAAGGTTGCTATGTCACCCCTCCCCCTTAGTTAACGTGAAGTCAATGCTGCTGTGGGAATTAGTTCACAGTTTAGGCCTTCTTCTAGTGAACTATTCCAAGAATGCAGAGACCAAATTCATGAGTAGAAATCAAAAACAAATACTCTCTTGTAAGCCTATGAATATGTACATTTTTTGATGAGGTTTAAATATAGTCCCTCCTGAAATTGAATAATCTTCTGAATGTTCTTTGTAAAGTAAAGAAGATTTGCAGATTCCGAATACCGATGACATAACCAGCTTGTCTGGATTTTCTTTTCCAAGGCCTCTCTGCTGTGACAACAGCATTAGTATGTGGGTAACAACACCCACCACCACTCTTGCTGGACTGGCCTACATTACCTGTATAATATTAGAATAGGGCCTGGTCGAATAGCTCAGAGATTCTGCTCTTTTATATCCATATAACCACTTGGATGGGAGGAGGTGTTGTTGGGTCATGCAATTTACCTGTACACAATCAACAATTTACCTGTATGTGTACGCTGGTGTGCTTTCAAGTGGGAACTTTTCGTGTAGACCTTACGGCATCCGTTGAAATGACACCTGTGGACCCGCCTCCTCCCATCTGGAGAATCCTCCCCGTTGGCTAAGCTTCCCCTCTCCGCCGTTCGTCCACCAATGCCCCCGGTCTGTATTTTCCCAGGTGAGTGCAACACGTTCTGTATACCACTCCACACCTGGGAGGATATGGAGGAGGCCACCTTGCTCACCTCAGGAGAAGATGGTGGAGTACTGATAACAGTCGAACTCAGGTCCTCTCCCTCTCCCATAATGTCACTCAGTGGGTTGGAGGTGAAGTCGAGGGTAGGGGAGAGGTCATCGGAGCCATCGGACGCCTCGCTGCTGGCGTCGGAGTTAAAGCTGTTGGCCTCCTGATTGTCTTCCTCCTTAATGTTAGTGAGGATCTTTGGGTCGGACTCGGCCTTGTCCCCACAGGCCAGGATCATCCAGAGGTCCTCCTGGCTCGTCTCAAACTTGATGTCTGTGGCCGAGACGTAGGGCTCGCTCTGGAGGTACCGCTCCAACTCCAGACATGTCTGATGGGATAAGAGAAAAATTAGGACAGCATGTAGGAAACAACACATTTACAAACACCGATGGAGGGGATAATGAGTAAACAACCCATATATACACACACACTGATGGAGGGGATAATGAGTAAACAACCTATATATACACACACACTGATGGAGGGGATAATGAGTAAACAACCCATATATACACCCACACTGATGGAGGGGATAATGAGGAAACAACCCATATATACACCCACACTGATGGAGGGGATAATGAGGAAACAACCCATATATACACCCACAGATGAAGGAGAGGATAATGAGGAAACAACCCATATATACACCCACACTGATGGAGGGGATAATGAGGAAACAACCCATATATACACCCACAGATGAAGGAGAGGATAATGAGTAAACAACCCATATATACACCCACAGATGGAGAGGATAATGAGTAAACAACCCATATATACACACACAGATGGAGGAGAATGAGTAAACCATGTAGGGAACACCCATATATACACCAACAAATGGAGGAGAGGATAATGAGTAAACCATGTAGGAAACAACCCATATATACACCCACAGATGGAGGATAATGAGTAAACAACCCATATAATACACCCACAGATGGAGGATAATGAGTAAACCATATAGGAAATAGGAATATAAACAACCTATGCAGTACATATATAGACAATGTACAATTCTGAAGGCAGTGGAGTGCATATAACGGGTGTCCTCATGGGTGTCCACTATGGCTGCTTCCCAAATGGCACCCTATTACCTTCATAGTCAAATACTTTTGACCAGGGCCCACAGGGTAGTGGTCAAAGTAGTGCACTATATAGGGAATAGGGTGCCTTTTGAGAAGCGGACTAGATCAGGAAATGTTAGTACACACATTTCCTTAGAAGAAATTACTCAGTTGGTGGCGGTGCTCTTTCCTCCAACATGGCTGTCATCATGCACAATTATATCATTTACATATGCTACAGGGGCCCCCTGTGTGTTAGGGAAGTGCTTGTAGATATTTTAAATGTATCAATTATTCAGCATAATGTGGATTTAATAAGGCATCCAGTGGCATTGCTAGAAATAACATGGCACACAAGGGGATGGAGGAGGTAGGCCTGGTTCAAGCAGGTCCATAAAAAGCTTTATTTATGAATACTGCAAGAGCTACATACATTTATGGGCTTCTTTTTATTCTAAAAAGGAAGTAAGGACTCTTCCGTAAAGCGTGACAACCTGAAAGTAACCACTAACTTCAATATATTAAAAAGTAACAATATTAATAATAAATTAAATTCAAACTATTTGGGTATAGAAAACATCAGTTAAAACCAATATACATTATAGAGTAAGTTGTTATGTAATAGATTTCTGGCAAACCTAAAAAAAACTTCGTATTCATTGCAAACATTTATTTTCAACAGGGCAGAATGGATCTCTGGCGAGCTATAAATGCCTCAGACCGCATGGAGAGTGAACGGCCCCAAACCCGCATATGGAAGAGAAACTACACCGTGTAACCAATTCACTTCAATCACTCAGCAAAAAAAGAAGACGTAGTTTCTCGAATATTATGTAATTCCTATGAAAACACATGTTGAGTGAGAGATGGTGGTAATTTTTAACAAAATCATTTGAAGACGCACATACTCGTCTCCGCTAATTCCATATACGAGCTCTCTCTCACACACACATTCTTTTCACGATGACGCATCAGTCGTCTCTAAAAGGGAATAAAAACAATGTTTCGTGGTTCACTCATTGGACTAGGCCATTAGCGTAACTAATATAAATTGCAACGTGCATGCTTGTGTTGTTACATATACGTGCATGGAATTTACTAAGGTGTCAAGAACGTGCTACAAGTCCAAATAGTAAAACTTTTTGTTGTTCTACATTCCTGACAGCTTGCCTCTCCACTGACAGCAACCTGCAGTTGCGCACAGGTTTACTGCGATGTGGAAAACATTTTTCATTCATTTTAGAGTGTTTCTCTGTCAAAAATAGGACTATTCACAAATATAAATACCTGCTGCCAGTACTCCTCGAGAGATGGTAAAGCTGAAAAGTATCCGGTGTCATGTACAATCTGGAGCTCCTGAAAAATGCTGCACATAGGAATAACATCCATTTCGCTCCTATATAGGTGCTGCTGCAATTACACCCAAAATTCAAGAGAGTTGGATTGTCTTCTTTTTTTTTTTTAAACGTGCGTCTTCGATGTATTAGCATATATAATTTTCTGTTGTAAAAAGGTTGAGAGAAGTAGGTCTGACCATATCGCCTTCCAGTGGTGATAGTGAAAGTGTTCTTCGGGGAACGCTCTTTCTTGCTTGCTCTAATAGCAAACAGTGAACTCCCTGAAAGTCCGTCGACACTCTGTAAACTTCCCTATTCAAAATCTTACAGCCAGCCTTCCGCACGTGATTAAATTACGCTTTCGTGATGCTGACCAATCGGTTAGCCAATGTGTAATACCCGCCCACCTTGACGATCTTCTGTGATATGGTTGGTGCGATGACTGAATACTCCTTCATTCCCATTGGACCATGTGGGCTCTATTTTTAGAGCAGTATATAAAGTTTTCACGCGTACTAAAGCGAAGAATCCACATCTGTCGGTATAGTATGATTTCACCTTACCTTCCAAGCGGCATTGTTGGTTAAAGCTGACTATTATGGCACAAGTTTTAAAATATAATAACTTGTATCGATATTTTAACAATTCTCAAGTATTGAGTAAAACTAATGCATATGTCACTGACTGAACTAACAGACGATCTATTTTAACACAGCTTGGAACACCAGCCTATGGGAAGGAATATAGGGGTGGCATCCAATCAACACCTTTCCGGAAAGAGACACTGTGGAAAACAGTAGCCAATGTAACAACTTTGCAAACATGAGTTTGTCACACCATTTAGATTAAAACATACATTTCAGTGATTGGACAGTGAGTATGTTTGATTAAATAGCAGCTCCAGTTGATGTTTCTCATTTCCCCCTGGTTATTTTAGTCTATTCAGAAAGGCTACCATCATGCAGGGAAGCTTTAAAAACAGCCTATATCAGACCTTTATAATTCCATCTTGATTATTTTCTCAAATAGAATATAGGTTGTGGAGAAAGATCTCAATTGAGATGCCTACTGTAAATATAGCCCACCTAGGCACTAAGCTTAATACACATCTCTAATAAAAGATCACTGCTCTAGAATGAGTCATAAATATCCTGGCATTTGTGAGGCAGTAGAGGAACACATGTATCTGATCCTACACCACCCCAGGTTTAAACAAGATAATAGCGAACTCTGCCTAACATATGTACAGTACATACAGGTTCATAAAGTGTCAAAATAAAGATGTAGACAGGTTGTAAGTTTCTAAATTTAAAAAATGTGTCCTTCAACATTAGTCAAAACCTCAGACTTCTATCTTTTAAGCCTGGTCAAAGGACAAGGAGCACACAGTAGAACACATTGAAATACACAAACAAAAACAGGTTCTCATTGTGCATGGTCGAGGGAAGCACTACCTAAACATTCATTCAACTTCAAATCAAATACCTACATATTTCAGTAGACACATGGCAACTTCCCCCAGGGGGCCACACCTCAAACAAAGTGTCAGTATTTAAAGAAACAGTCAGCCAATGAAATTATAGGATCAATCATTCAATTAGCAAGACAGAAGCATGTATGATAAGCAAATGGAGGCTCATTGACATTTATGCAAAAATATGTTTTGCATTGCTTTGCATATTGTACAATATGAGCTAATTGGTGATTTCATTAATATAATGATAGCCTACATTATGTCCCAACAAACAACAGAATATAATAGATATTAATATATTTTTTAATATAAATTTTTTCAGCTAAATAGTCCAACATTATATTCGTGCAAAACGCATCTGAAGAATTGCATAAGATCTGGGATAAAGTTGAATTCCAGGAAAACAAACAAGCACATTGAAAAGTTAAAGAGAGCTTCGACAAACAACATTTTTGGAACAGAAACCCATTGTCTCATCCACCAGCCTAGTCAGTCTGCTGCCTTCTACCCTTTGCCCTACTGAGTCTCTTTAGTCAGTCTCAGCTGTAGGCATATTTGCAACACTCAGCATCAGATTTTCCCATAAGAGATAGTGGATTTTTACTTGAGGCTGCCATTATTAGCCTAATAATGATAATTTTGCTCAACAAACATTCATTATGTAGACTTTGATTTGATGTTCAAAAATGTATTAGATTTAAGATTGAAATTCACCTGTCCTGAGAATCTCAGGAAACTGACAAGATAAACACATTCTAAGGGTACCGTTTATTTGTGTCATCATGAGACAAGTATCATCTGCTTGGAATGAATTCAACTTCAGCATCTGTTTGGGGGATAAACAAGTAAAAGAGCTTGAGTCGTAACTCAATGACGCCAAGACTAGCTTGTGACTAAATGCTCAATTAAATTAGATGATCCATTGAATCTTTCTGGAAATATTTTCATCAAACTGTAGAACCAGGCTCTGCAGATTCTGAATGTTAGGAAACAAGTTCAATACATTTTCACTGTGGGGCCAAGTTGGATGACCTAGCAAATATGTTTAAAAGATTTGATAGAACATGAGGTCTCTGCTGAGGAACTCTCCAGGGCTGCATGCCAATTGGCACTCTATTTCCTATATTATGCAGTGCTTTTGGTCAAAAGTAGTGCACTATATACAAAATAGAGTTCAATTTGGGATGCAGACCAGCTCTTTTCTGTGTGTATAGACTACCACTCTGTAATAACTGAAGTGAAAAGATGGCAGTGGCTTGTGCTCAGGAGGAAAGACCTCATCCAGTCCAGCTGAATATGACTCACAGTGTCTCATGACCAGCTCTCAGCAAAACAGATGCCTTCACTTTACCTTGACCAATAAACCATCAAGTGTGTCAATGTAAGACCTTTTCCGGAGTTTATGGCATGAAAAACAACATAAAAAGAGCACTATTCAATCCTTTAGGAAATATTGGAAGTAAGGCGATGCATTGATATTAGTCTCTGATCTTAGTTGCTGTGAATGTGTATATTTGGCCCTATTTTTGATATATGGGGGGTCAACTGGGGTCATTGACAGAATTACATATAGAACTTACCTTATGTGCCATCCTGAATGTTTGCGCATACCTGAGGCATGCATCTATCCTGAACTCCCATGTAAATATTTCATCGGGAACATGTGAATATACTGAACAAGATTGTATACTGAACAAGATTGTATACTAAACAAGATTGTACACTGAACAAGATTGTATACTGAACAAGATTGTATACTGAACAAGATTGTATACTGAACAAGATAGTATACTGAACAAGATTGTATACTGAACAAGATTGTACACTGAACAAGATTGTATACTGAACAAGATTGTATACTGAACAAGATTGTACACTGAACAAGATTGTATACTGAAAAAGATTGCATACTGAACAAGATTGTATACTGAACAAGATTGTACACTGAACAAGATTGTATACTGAACAAGATTGTATACTGAACAAGATTGTATACTGAACAATATTGTATACTGAACAAGATTGCATACTGAACAAGATTGTATACTGAACAAGATTGTATACTGAACAAGATTGTACACTGAACAAGATTGTACACTGAACAAGATTGCATACTGAACAAGATTGTATACTGAACAAGATTGTACACTGAACAAGATTGTATACTGAACAAGATTGTACACTGAACAAGATTGTACACTGAACAAGATTGCATACTGAACAAGATTGTACACTGAACAAGATTGTACACTGAACAAGATTGCATACTGAACAAGATTGTATACTGAACAAGATTGTATACTGAACAAGATTGTATACTGAACAAGATTGCACTTAGTCCTTGCAGTATATCACAAACAGATAAAACTGTGTGCAGCAATCCCAACCTACACGACAGTTAGAACACATTGAAACCTTAATGATGAAATAAAACTTGATCATGACTATAATAAACATGTTATAATTTATGTAAAATGTATGTAAAAAAATATGACTTAATGTAATAATTCACAAACATTCAATAGTGTAGGATATTACATTTCATTAATAATCTATAGCAGATTTTGATGTATTTTTCTTCATCCTTGACAAAAAAAACTGCAATTTTCTAACATTTTCTATGTTGTCAGGTAATGCTAATATCCAGTGGTGGATGTGTTTAATTGCAGCAGTAGCTAAGTGCTCCCAACGTAATAAAGCTGAGTGCTTCTGTCTAGCTTCCTCTACTCAGACCACAGTCTTTAGACAGCCATCATTTTGGTTCTCGTCTCAAATGTTGGTGCAGCACTTAGAAAAGGGTTCTATCTAACGAGTTGAATCATCAAAATCCCAACCTGACAAGGCAAAAAAAGAGCTAAAGTTTAAAAGTAGCTGTGTGTGTGAAATGTGCGTTTGGGTTTTACAACTGCAACTAACTACTTACAGACATTTGACCAGTGAGTAGTGGGCCTTGCATGTATGGTGCAGGCCAGGGTAGCATTCATCCTGTATTCTTAAAATCAGGAAGGAAACCACTTTACAGCCACAAATGGAAAATGCAGAGGACAGAGAAAGAGGATATATACTCTAGGCCTATGGAAAACATTGCCAGAGCCAGTTAAGGACATACACCATGTTATATAGAAAACTTTCAGAGTAAATTCCTGATAAATTGCCCTTGCATGGAGATTATGCATTTAGTAAAAAACGTTTAGCGCTGATTATTTCTACTTGAGAGCAAAGGCTCTTTAAATTACTATACACATGAGTATTTATATAAGCGCCATGCATGTATTCCATTTCATTCATTGGAATTTTTGGGGGGGCTGGCGTGCCAGCGCAAACTGTGTCAGAGGAGTGCGTGTGTGTGTTTGTGTTGTGTTGGCGTGCGTGTGTCCGTCCGTGCATGCGATTGCGTGCACGTGTGTGTGTCATGGCCTCCCAGACAGCAGCTGGGTAATGTATGATAACAGGACTGACCCCAGAGGAACCCCACATCCATATATGAACACCCGGAACTTGACCTCTTCCCAATGTATCACAGACCTGGTGTGCGTCCCAAATGGTACCCTATTCCCTAAATACAGTAGTGCACTACTGTTGACCACGGCCCATAGGGACCTGGTCAAAAGTAGAATACTATATAGGAAGTACTTGCTTCTACACCTGCATTGCTTGCTGTTTGGGGTTTTAGGCTGGGTTTCTGTACAGCACTTCGAGATATTAGCTGATGTACGAAGGGCTATATAAATACATTTGATTTGATTTGATTTGAAGTAGGGTGCCATTTGGGATACACCCATGGAATTCTCAACATCCGCAAAAGGAATCCTCCCCCCCAACTGAGAAGCACCCATATAACTAAAACGCTAGAGCTAATCCAAACCTCAGATTTACCTCATTTAAAAACCACAATGCCATGTGATCGTGTCTGACAACATGTTTACAGTGCGAGGCTCATCTATCATCACGTGCTGCAAGAGGAGTCACCAAGACCACAAACAATGCATTAACGTGTTCTGAAATAAAAGAAAGGCATAGCTCAAGCTGTGTATTTTAATGTTACAGTATTTATAGGCACCTATGAGTCATTTGTCCTCAAACATGCAGTTTCTGCAGCTACATTGGGTACCATGTAATCATGCCCAACTGTTTATTTTTGTCTGAGTCAGTCACAGCAGGGCAGTCATACCAATCTTCAAGCAACAAAGTCTGTTCAGATCTCATGTTTAGATGGGGGCAGTTTTGCATGCCACAGGAATGGGCTCCATATTGGGCACAGTAATGTGTGTGTGTGTGTGTGTGTGTGTGTGTGTGTGTGTGTGTGTGCGTGCGTGCGTGCGTACTCGTGTCTATTTGTGTGTCTTTGATCTGTATCATGAGAATGGTATCCATGTCTGTTTGTTTGCAACCCCCTCTGTGGTGCAGCACAGTGCTGTCTAAGATCATCAGCCTCTGTGTTGAGGCTGCAGAACACGGTGAGGCCTGTTTGTTGGCGTAGCCAGTGGGACAGCAGTACAGCGGGACTCTCTTGAGAAGCACAGTGTCAGACACACACACACACACACACACACACACACACACACACACACACACACACACACACACACACACACACACACACACACACACACACACACACACACACACACACACACACACACACACACACACACACACACACACACTAACACACAGTGGCAGACAGATGGACTCTGTTAGCTGCTGTGCTGATATGGTGGTGGTGTCAGGACCCTGCTTGATCCAGGACCAACACGGACATGATACCCTATGTGTTTGTATGAGGATGCTACTATAGCCCAAGGGGTTTTTAATGTTGAAAAAGTATGTTTTCAAAGATTGAGGTAATGTAGATAAACAGTCTGCCTCATAGATTACAGTCATCAATATGCACATAATTAAGACCAAATTGAACTAAAAGTTCAGTTTATGCAGACAGGTAGACAGACAGACAGACAGACAGACAGACAGACGGGCAGACGGGCAGCCCGGCAAACAGGCTCTAAGACAGTTGGTCCTTCAATAGCAGAGCCAGAGCCAGGCTGTATCACTGGGCCAATGACACTCACTGGCTGAGCATAGTGACACTGGCCTCAAGCTGTTCCCACACCTGCCATAAATCTGCTAGTTCCTCTCAGTTGACATTGAGAATACTAACTGCTTCTCATCAGAAGGAAAACACAATTATCCTTGAGAGTCTGATTAGCCAGTAAATGAAGATCCCTGCTCGTTGGTGTTCCTGTAATAAGCTAGCCTTGCAAGCCGCCTGATCTCGCGAGCTTACATAAATGTTCGCTGCACGGATGATAGTCTGGTGATTACGAGGCTAGTAATAAGCACACTTTTAGGGAAATTAAATGCAGTTGATTGTATCTCGTCACAAAATGATGTCCTCAGAATAGGTTACCTATTTGAAAATACTGTGTAAGATACATTTCACTTGTCATATTACATCGTATTCAATTTGTCAGATTTCCCCGCACAGTGTTTGTGAGAACGGAGAGGGAGAGTGGAATCTATGGCTACATCCCAAATAGCACTCTATACCCCATGTAGTGCACTACTTTTGACCCTGGAACTTTGGGATGCACACTATGCATCTGTCATCCTTAGCTTGAGCCCCGTTTCATTTGTTCCATGAGAAAATCACTGCCATAGTAGGCTAGGTGCTGGGGAAGCCAAACAGAGATTTGGCAGCTCTCACTGCTGCTGAGGACCGGCGTTATGTAATAGTGCACTACTGTTGACCAGGGCCCAAAGGAATAGGCTATGGTCAAAATTAGAGCACTATGTAGGGAATAGGGTGCCATTTCAGAGGGAGCCACATACTGTCTGCAGCATACACAAAAACAAGCACATTCCTTCAGAGTCAGTTTTACTATTGTACTGCTTAAATGTTTCCCTTGAACTAAGCAGAAAAAGTGGCTACTCAATGTTTTTGCAGAACGCAACAAGGCATTACGTAACAAAAGGCCCCTCACTCAGTCTTGCTTGTAGCAACCCAAAATTTTGTTTTACGTGCTTCTGTTTTGAGGATCTGTTATGGCATTTCAGTGTGTTTTGAGAAGTGCCACTGCCAACAACATTGCTGAGGCTAGCAAGCCCAATCCTACACAGTCAAGGAGCTTGTCAAACATTATTAGAGTCTAAATAACATTCCAAACATACTCTGTGGGCATGTGGTATTGACAGTAAGAGAAGTAAATATACTGCTAGTTAGAGTGGTAGTCTGTCAGAAAGGCCTTGCTTTCTGCTCCATCATGTCTACGAGCTAATCAATGAGGCAAAACATCTCCAGGCTAAGGGCCATACACTGTCATTCCCTGTATCCCCCATCTTGAAAAAGATACATTCTGAAATGTATTAATGTAGCAAAAACAAAGTGGAGTATGAAATATGACAGCAAGTCATCCAAGCAATCTCAAATACGCTTTCCTCACCAGATGAAAAATATATATTTCTAGTCGATGAACATGCTAAAGTCTCATGTGACTGCACTTTATGGGGCTAATTATTATTATTTATTAAATAGTTTATGATGATTTTTTTTACAATACAAAACATCCGCATGCAAACAACAACATACAGACGCACACAAACATCCACAACACCACCCTGCCCAGACCCACCTGCTCACACCCCCATCTCCAGCACCCTCTTCACTCTCCGCCACATGGCCTCAAATTGCACCATTTTGTTTCTCTCAGTCGCCCACACACTTTAAACTTTTAGATAATAAAGTGTTTGATCTTTCCATTGTGTTAATGAGGTTAATTATGTTGAGGTTTTTCAAGCTCTGGAAACGCAGGCTGAGAATTCATTTTTTTTGCAATCAGAAAAGATTCTCAGTCCTCAATGTGCAGTGCACTGTCCAGTGGTTTGGTGGTGAGGAGGTGAGGAGAAGCATCAGACCATTCGGCCATTCATTCGCTCAGACACATGAGTTTTCTCAAGCTGTGTGCTCTGTCTTTGTGGCTGATAGTGGTAGCATCCCAAATTTCACCCTATTCCCTATATAGTGCATTACTTTTAATTAGGGAATACGGTGCCATTTGCGATGTGCTCGTGTACGGCGTATGTGTGTGTGTGTGTTTGTGTGTTGCATGTCTGCCTGTAAAAGAGATGGATCTCTTACAGATGCCATCACCATCCTGGATCAATTAGGGTCTAGAGGCAGACACACACTGGAGGCGTGTGGGAAGACACCTGTTTAAAGAACGCAAGGCAGACACCAGGCTGGCAGCGAGCACTGGCTGATGTTCTGACCATGCAATACCCCGCTATTTCTAACTGCAAGCAGCCTTTCCTTTTCACAGCACAACCAGTCTATTCTGGAGAGCAGCCCATATGACAGCGTTATTACATGTCTCTGTTAAAAGGGTAATCTGGTATTCAAATAAAATAAAATTGCAAAATCAAATCAAATCATATTTTATTTGTCATGTGCGCCGAATACCACAGGTGTAGACCTTACCGTGAAATGCTTACTTACAAGCCCTTAACCAACAATGCAGTTCAAGAAATATAATATTTACTAAATAAACAAAAGTTTAAAAAATTGACATAACAATAACGAGGCTATATACAGGGGGTACCGGTACCGAGTCAATGTGGGGGGTACCGGATAGTCAAGGTAATTTGTAAAGTGACTATGCATAGATAATTAACAGCGAGTAGCAGCAGTGTGAAAACGAAGGGAGGGGGGGTCAATGTAGATAGTCCGGGTGGACATTAGATTAGTTGTTCAGCAGTCTAATGGCTTGGGGTAGAAGCTGTTAAGGAACCTTTTGGTCCTAGACTTGGCGCTCTGGTACTGCTTGCCGTCCAGTAGCAGAGAGAACAGTCTACGACTTGGGTGACTGGAGTCTTTGACAGTTTTTTGGGCCTTCCTCTGACACTGTATATAAACTCAGCAAAAAAAGAAACTTCCCTTTTTCAGGACCCTGTCTTTCAAAGATAATTCATAAAAATCCAAATAACTTCACAGATCTTCATTGTAAAGGGTTTAACCACTGTTTCCCATGCATGTTCATTGAACCATAAACAATTAATGAACATGCACCTGTGGAACGGTCGTTAAGACATTAACAGCTTACAGACGGTAGGCAATTAATGTCACAGTTATGAAAACTTAGAACACTAAAGAGGCCTTTCTACTGACTCTGAAAAACACCAAAAGAAAGATGCCCAGGGTCCCTGCTCATCTGCGTGAACGTGCCTTAGGCATGCTGCAAGGAGGCATGAGGACTGTAAATGTGGCCAGGGCAATAAATTGCAATGTCCGTACTGTGAGACGCCTAAGACAGCGCTACAGGGAGACAGGACGGACAGCTGATCATCCTCGCAGTGGCAGACCACGTGTAACAACACCTGCACGGGATCGGTACATCCGAACATCACACCTGCAGGACAGGTGCAGGATGGCAACAACAACTGCCCAAGTTACACCAGGAACGCACAATCCCTCCGTCAGTGCTCAGACTGTCCGCAATAGGCTGAGAGAGGCTGGACTGAGGGCTTGTAGGCCTGTTGTAAGGCAGGTCCTCACCAGACATCACCGGCAACAACGTCACCTATGGGCACAAACCCACCGTCGTTGGACCAGACAGGACTGGCAAAAAGTGGTCTTCTCTGACGAGTCGCGGTTTTATCTCATCAGGGGTGATGGTCGTATTCGACATTGCAGGCAATCTCAACGCTGTGCATTACAGGGAAGACATCCTCCTCCTCATGTGGTACCCTTCCTGCAGGCTCATCCTGACACGATCCTCCAGCATGACAATGCCACCAGCCATACTGCTCATTCTGTGCGTGATTTCTTGCAAGACATCTTGTTATGTTCATACAAATATTTACACATGTTAAGTTTGCTAAAAATAAACGCAGTTGACAGTGAGAGGACGTTTCTTTTGTTGCTGAGTTTAGGTCCTGGATGTCAGGAAGCTTGGCCCCAGTGATGTACTGGGCCATACTCACTACCCTCTGTAGTGCCTTACGGTCAGATGCCGAGCAGTTGCCCTACCAGGCGGTGATAAAACCAGTCAAGATGCGCTTGATGGTGCAGCTGTAGAACTTTCTGAGGATCTGGGGACCCATGCCAAATCTTTTCAGTCTACTGAGGGGGAAAAGGTGTTGTCGTGCCCTCTTCACAACTGTCTTGGTGTGTTTGGACCATCAACTCAAATCAAATCAAATGTATTTATATAGCCCTTCTTACATCAGCTGATATCCCAAAGTGCTGTACAGAAACCCAGCCTAAAACCCCAAACAGCAAGCAATGCAGGTGTAGAAGCACAGTGGCTAGGAAAAACTCCCTAGAAAGGCCAAAACCTAGGAAGAAACCTAGAGAGGAAC
This sequence comes from Salvelinus fontinalis, assembly GCF_029448725.1. Classification (NCBI taxonomy): domain Eukaryota; kingdom Metazoa; phylum Chordata; class Actinopteri; order Salmoniformes; family Salmonidae; genus Salvelinus; species Salvelinus fontinalis. The sequence goes on along the minus strand of NC_074690.1, from coordinate 24,034,906 downwards.
CAGGCTATGAGTGGTGGCCAGTCCTCTTCTGGCTGTGCCGGGTGGAGATTATAACAGAACATGGCCAAGATGTTCAAATGTTCATAAATGACCAGCATGGTCAAATAATAATAATCACAGTAGTTGTCGAGGGTGCAGCAAGTCAGCACCTCAGGAGTAAATGTCAGTTGGCTTTCATAGCCGATCATTAAGAGTATCGCTTCTGCTGTCTCTAGAGAGTTGAAAACAGCAGGTCTGGGACAGGTAGCACATCCGGTGAACAGGTCAGGGTTCCATAGCCACAGGCAGAACAGTTGTAACTGCAGCAGCAGCACGGCCAGGTGGACTGGGGACAGCAAGGAGTCATCATGCCAGGTAGTCCTGAGGCATGGTCCTAGGGCTCAGGTCCTCCGAGAGAGAGAAAGACAGAAAAAGAGAATTAGAGAGAGCATACTTAAATTCACACAGGACACCGGATAAGACAGGAGAAGTACTCCAGATATAACAAACTGACCCTAGCCCCCCGACAAATAAACTACTGCAGCATAAATACTGGAGGCTGAGACAGGAGGGGTCAGGAGACACTGTGGCCCCATCCGATGATCCCCCCGGACAGGGCCAAACAGGAAGGATATAACCCCACCCACTTTGCCAAAGCACAGCCCCCACACCACTAGAGGGATATCTTCAACCAGCAACTTACCATCCTGAGACAAGGCCGAGTATAGCCCACAAAGATCTCCGCCACGGCACAACCAAAGGGGTGGCGCCAACCCAGACAGGAAGATCACGTCAGTGACTCAACCCACTCAAGTGACGCACCCCTCCTAGGGACGGCATGAAAGAGCACTAGTAAGCCAGTGATTCAGCCCCTGTAATCGGATTAGAGGCAGAGAATCCCAGTGGAGAGAGGGGAACCGGCCAAGCAGAGACAGCAAGGGCGGTTCGTTGCTCCAGAGCCTTTCCATACACCTTCACACTGCTGGGCCAGACTACACTCAATCATATGACCCACTGAAGAGATGAGTCTTCAGTAAAGACTTAACAGTTGAGACCGAGTCTGCATCTCTCACATAGGTAGGCAGACCATTCCATAAAAATGGAGCTCTATAAGAGAAAGCCCTGCCTCCAGCTGTTTGCTTAAAAATTCTAGTGACAATTAGGAGGCCTGCGTCTTGTGACCGTAGCGTACGTGTAGGTAAGTGCGGCAGGACCAAATCGGAAAGATAGGTAGGAGCAAGCCCATGTAATGCTTTGTAGGTCAGCAGTAAAACCTTGAAATCAGCCCTTGCCTTAACAGGAAGCCAGTGTAGGGAGGCTAGCACTGGAGTAATATGATCACTTTTTGGTTCTAGTCAGGATTCTAGCAGCCGTATTTAGCACTATGTCACGATCGTCTTGAGGACAATGAGTGGACCAAGGCGCAGCGTGTGAAAAATACATCTTCTTTTATTGGAAGACGAAAACGAACGAAAACAAAACAACAAACAGACGAACGTGAAGCTATAAAAGACTAAGTGCTAACATGCAACATAGACATAGACAACTACCCACAAAAGCCTAGTGCCTATGGCTGCCTTAAATAGGGCTCCCAATCAGAGACAATGAATGACAGCTGTCTCTGATTGAGAACCATTCAGGCAACCATAGACATACCTAGACACCTACACTCAAACACAAACCCATCTACTCTACCTAACCCCCCTATACCATACAACCACCCAAGACGAGACAAAAACACACAAACATCCCCCCTGTCACACCCTGACCTAACCAAACTATTACAGAAAACAAAGATAACAAAGGCCAGAGTGTGACAGTACCCCCCCCCCCCCCCCCCCCGCAAAGGTGCGGACTCCGGCCGCAAAACCTGACACAGAAGGGGAGGGTCCGGGGGGGGCCTTATTATTATGGCGGCTCGGGTGCGGGACGTGGCCCCCACTTCACCATTGTCAATACCCGCTTTGGTGGCTCTGGTAGATCCTGGCTGACTGTCGGCTCTGGTAGATCCTGGCTGACTGGTGGCTCTGGCAGATCCTGGCTGACTGGCGGCTCTGGCAGATCCTGGCTGACTGGCGGCTCTGGCAGATCCTGGCTGACTGGCGGCTCTGGCAGATCCTGGCTGACTGGCGGCTCTGGCTGGTCATGGCTGGCTGACCATGGCTGGCTGACGGCTCTGGCTGGTCATGGCTGGCTGACGGCTCTGGCTGGTCATGGCTGGCTGACGGCTCTGGCTGGTCATGGCTGGCTGACGGCTCTGGCTGGTCATGGCTGGATGACGGCTCTGGCTGGTCATGGCTGGATGACGGCTCTGGCTGGTCATGTCTGGCGGAAGGTTCTGGCGGCTCCTGTCTGGCGGAAGGCTCTGGCGGCTCCTGTCTGGCGGAAGGCTCTGGCGGCTCCTGTCTGGCGGAAGGCTCTGGCGGCTCCTGTCTGGCGGAAGGCTCTGGCGGCTCCTGTCTGGCGGAAGGCTCTGGCGGCTCCTGTCTGGCGGAAGGCTCTGGCGGCTCCTGTCTGGCGGAAGGCTCTGGCGGCTCCTGTCTGGCGGAAGGCTCTGGCGGCTCCTGTCTGGCGGAAGGCTCAGGCGGCTCCTGTCTGGCGGAAGGCTCTGGCGGCTCCTGTCTGGCGGAAGTCTCTAGTGGCTCCTGTCTGGCGGAAGGCTCTAGCGGCTCCTGTCTGGCGGACGGCTCTAGCGGCTCCTGACTGACGGACGGCTCTGAAGGCTCAGGACAGACGAGCGGCTCTGAAGGCTCAGGACAGACGGGCGGCTTTGAAGGCTCAGGACAGACGGGCGGCTTTGAAGGCTCAGGACAGACGGGCGGCTTTGAAGGCTCAGGACAGACGGGCGGCTTTGAAGGCTCAGGACAGATGGGCAGCTTTGAAGGGTCAGGACAGACGGACGGCTTTGAAGGCTCAGGACAGACGGGCAGTTCAGGCGGCGCTTGGCAGACGGACAGCTCAGACAGCGTTGGGCAGACGGGCAGATCAGGCGCCGCTGGGCAGACGGCAGACTCTGGCCGGCTGAGGCGCACTGTAGGCCTGGTACGTGGTGCCGGAACTGGAGGTACCGGGCTAAGTACACGCACCTCAGGCTAGTGCGGGGAGCAGCAACAGGACGCACAGGACTCTGGAGACGCACAGGAGGCTTAGTGCGTGGTGTAGGCACTGGTGGTAATGGGCAGGAGACACGCACCATAGGGCTAGTGCGTGGAGGAGGAACAGGGCTCTGGAGACGCACAGGAAGCCTGGCGCGTGGGGTAGGCACTGGTGGTACTGGGCTGGGGCGGGGAGGTGGCGCCGGAAATACCAGACCGTGCAGGCGTACTGGCTCCCTTGAGCACTGAGCCTGCCCAACCTTACCTGGTTGTATGCTCCCCGTAGCCCGACCAGTGCGGGGAGGTGGAATAACCCGCACTGGGCTGTGTAGGCAAACCGGGGACACCATGCGTAAGGCTGGTGCCATGTATGCCGGCCCGAGGAGACGCACTGGAGATCAGACGCGTTGAGCCGTCTTCATGGCACCTGGCTCAATACTCAATCTAGCCCGGCCGATACGAGGAGCTGGTATGTACCGCACCGGGCTATGCACACGTACAGGAGACACCGTGCGCTCTACCGCATAACACGGTGTCTGCCCGTACTCCCGCTCTCCACGGTAAGCATGGGAAGTGGGCGCAGGTCTCCTACCTGACTTCGCCACACTATCCTTTAGCGCCCCCCCCAAGAAATTTTTGGGGTTTCTTCAGGGGCTTCCAGCCACGCCTCCGTGCTGCCTCTTCATACCACCGCTCCTGGGCTTTAGCTGCCTTCATCTCTTCCCGAGAGCGGCGATATTCTCCAATGTGAGCCCAGTGTCCTTTTCCCTCCAAAATTTCCTCCCATGTCCAGGAATCCTGTGTATGTTGTTCCTGCTGCTGCTTGACACGCTGCTTGGTCCTTTTGAGGTGGGTAGTTCTGTCACGATCGTCTTGAGGACAATGAGTGGACCAAGGCGCAGCGTGTGAAAAATACATCTTCTTTTATTGGAAGACGAAAACGAACGAAAACAAAACAACAAAAGACGAACGTGACGCTATAAAAGACTAAGTGCTAACATGCAACATAGACATAGACAACTACCCACAAAAGCCTACTGCCTATGGCTGCCTTAAATATGGCTCCCAATCAGAGACAATGAATGACAGCTGTCTCTGATTGAGAACCATTCAGGCAACCATAGACATACCTAGACACCTACACTCAAACACAAACCCATCTACTCTACCTAAACCCCCTATACCATACAACCACCCAAGACGAGACAAAAACACACAAACATCCCCGATGTCACACCCTGACCTAACCAAACTATTACAGAAATCAAAGATAACAAATGCCAGGGTGTGACACACTAACTTAAGTTTATTTAGTGCTTTATCCGGGTAACCTAGAAGTAAGAAAAGCATGGATGAATATTTCTGCATCCTTTTTGGACAGAAAGTTTCTGATTTTTGCAATGTTACGTAGATGGAAAAAAGTTGTCCTTGATGCAGTCTTGATATGTTCGTCAAAAGAGAGATCAGGGTCCAGAGTAACGCCGAGGTCCTTCACAGTTTTGTTTGAGATGACTTTACAACCATCAAGATTAATTGTCAGATTCAACAGAAGATCTCTTTGTTTCTTTGGACCTAGAACAAGCATCTCTGTTTTGTCCGAGTTTAAAAGTAGAAAGTTTTCAGTCATCCACTTCCTTATGTCTGAAACACAGGCTTCTAGCGAGGGCAATTTTGGGGCTTCACCATGTTTCATTGAAATGTACAGCTGTGTGTCATCCGCGTAGCAGTGAAAGTTAACATTATGTTTTCGAATGACATCCCCAAGAGGTAAAATATATAGTGAAAACAGTAGTGGTCCTAAAACAGAACCTTGAGGAACACCGAAATGTACAGTTGATTTGTCAGAGGACAACCATTCACAGAGACAAACATATCTTTCCGACAGATAAGATCTAAACCAGGCCAGAACTGGTCCGTGTAGACCAATTTGGGTTTCCAATCTCTCCAAAAGAATGTGATGATCGATGGTATCAAAGCCAGCACTACGGTCTAGGAGCACGAGGACAGATGCAGACCCTCGGTCTGACGCCATTAAAAGGTAATTTACCACCTTCACAAGTGCAGTCTCAGTGCTATGATGGGGTCTAAAACCAGACTGACGCATTTCGTATACATTGTTTGTCTTCAGGAAGGCAGTGAGTTGCCGTGCAACAGCTTTTTCAAATTTTTTTGAGAGGAATGGAAGATTCGATATAGGCCGATAGTTTTTTATATTTTCTGGGTCAAGGTTTGGCTTTTTCAAGAGAGGCTTTATTACTGCCACTTTTAGTGAGTTTGGTACACATCCGGTGGATAGAGAGCCGTTTATTATGTTCAACATAGGAGGGCCAAGCACAGGAAGCAGCTCTTTCAGTAGTTTAGTTGGAATAGGGTCCAGTATGCAGCTTGAAGGTTTAGAGGCCATTATTATTTTCATCATTGTGTCAAGAGATATAGTACTAAAACACTTAATTGTCTCTCTTGATCCTAGGTCCTGGCAGAGTTGTGCAAAGCTGAGCTTTGGAGGAATACGCAGATTTAAAGAGGAGTCTGTAATTTGCTTTCTAATGATCATGACCTTTTCCTCAAAGAAGTTCATGAATGTATTACTGCTGAAGTGAAAGCCATCCTCACTTGGGGGAATGCTGCTTTTTAGTTAGCTTTGCGACAGTATCAAAAAATAAATAAATTGATACTGTTTTCCTCAATTAAGTTGGAAAAATAGGATGATCGAGCAGCAGTGAGGGCTCTTCGATACTGCACGGTACTGTCTTTCCAAGCTAGTCGGAAGACTTCCAGTTTGGTGTGGCGCCATTTCCGTTCCAATTTTCTGGAAGCTTGCCTCAGAGCTCGGGTATTTTCTGTATACCAGGGAGCTAGTTTCTTATGACAAATGTTTTTAGTTTTTAGGGGTGCAACTGCATCTAGGGTATTGCGCAAGGTTAAATTGAGTTCCTCAGTTAGGTGCTTGCTCACCATGATAGTTTGTTGGTGATGTGGACACCAAGTAACTTGAAACTCTTGACCTGCTCCCCTTCCGTCCTGTCGATGTCAATGGGGGCCTGTTCGGCCCTCCTTTTCCTATAGTCCATGATCAGCTCCTTTGTCTTGCTCACATTGAGAGAGAGGTTGTTGTCCTGGCACCACACTGACAGGTCTCTGACCTCCTCCCTATTGGCTGTCTCATCATTGTCTGTGATCAGGCTTACCACTGTTGTTTCATCAGCAAACTTAATGATGGTGCTGGAATTGTGCTTGGCCACGCAGTCCTGGGTGAACAGGGAGTAATGGAGGGGACTAAGCATGCACCCCTGAGGTGCCCCTGTGTTGAGGATCAGCATGGCAGATGTGTTGTTGCCTATCCTTACCACCTGGGGGCACCCCATTAGGAAGTCCAGGATCCAGTTGCAGAGGGAGGTGTTTAGTCCCATGGTCCTTAGCTTAGTGATGAGCTTGTGGGCACTATGGTGTTGAACGCTGAGCTGTAGTCAATGAACAGCATTCTCACATGTGGGAAAGGGCAGTGTGGAGTGTGATTGAGATTGCTTCATCTGTGGATCTGTTGCGGCGGCATGCGAATTGGAATGGGTCCAGGGTTTCTGGCATGATGGTGTTGATGTGAGCCATGACCAGCTTTTTAAAGCACTTCGTGGCTACCGATGTGAGTGCTATGGGCAGTTATCATTTAGGCAAATTACCTTCGCTTTCTTGGGCACAGGGACTATGGTGGTCTGTTTGAAACATGTAGGTATTACAGACTCGGCCAGGGAGAGGTTGAAAATGTCAGCTAAGAAACGTCCTGGTAATCCATCTGGCCCCGCGGCTTTCTGACCTGTCTTGCTCACATCAGCTACAAAGAGCGTGATCACACAGTCATCCGGAACAGATGGTGCTCTCATGCATGGTTTAGTGTTGCTTGCCTCGAAGCGAGCATAAAAGGCATTTAGCTCGTCTGGTAGACTTGCGTCATTGGGCAGCTCGCGGCTGGGTTTACCTTTGTAGTCGGTAATCGTTTTCAAGCCATGCCACATCCGATGAGCGTCAGAGCTGGTGTCGTAGGATTAAATCTTAGTTCTGTATTTACGCTTTTCCTGTTTGATCTGAGGGCATAGCGGAATTTCTTTTAAGCATCCGAATTAGTGTCCCGCTCCTTGAAAGTGGCAGCTCTAGCTATTAGCTCGTTGCGGATGTTTCCTTTAATCCATGTCTTCTGGTTGGGAAATGTGTGTATGGTCACTATGGGGACGACTTCGTTGATACAGTTATTGATGAAGCCAGTGACTGAGGTGGTATACTCCTCAATGCCATTGGATGAATCCTGGAACATATTTCACTCTGTGCTAGCAAAACTGTCCTGTATCGTAGCATCCGCGTCAACAGACCACTTCCGTATTGAGCGAGTGACTGGTACATCCTGCTTTAGTTTTTGCTTGTAAGCAGGAATCAGGAGGATAGAATTATGTGTGTGGAATAAAGGTGGTATAGAGTTTTTTCACTCTGGTTGCACGTTTAACATGCTGGTAAAAATGAGGTAAAACAGATTTAAGTTTGCCTGCATTAAAGTCCCCGGCCACTAGGAGCGCCGCTTCTGAATGAGCATTTTCTTGTTTGCTTATGGACTTATACAGCTGGTTAAGTGCGGTCTTAGGGCCTGCATCGGTTTGTAGTGGTCAATAGACGGCTACGAATAATATACATGAGAACTCTCTAGGCAGATAGTGTGGTCTACAGCTTATCATGAGATACTCTACCTCAGGTGAGCAATACATCAAGACTTCTTTAATATTAGACATCACGGGCCAGCAGTTATTGACAAATAGACACACACACCTGCACCTCGTCTTACCAGACGTAGCTGCTCTGTCCTGCTGAAACACGGAGAAGCCAGCCATCTCTATATTATCCGTGTCATCGTTCAGCCAAGTCTCTATGAAACATAAGATATTACAGTTTTTAATGTCCCGTTGGTAGGATAGTCTTAATCGTAGATTGTCTAGTTTGTTTTCCAATGATTGCACGTTGGCCAATAATACGGAGGGAAGTGGTGGTTTACCTCCTCGTCGGCGAATTCTTACCAGGCACCTCGCCCTCCTCCCCCTTTTTCTCTGTCTTTTCTTCACACTGATGACGGGGATTTGTGCCTTGTCTCGACAAAGCAGTATATCCTTTGCGTCGGAATCATTAAAGAAAAAATCTTTGTCCAGTTCGAGGTGAGTAATCGCTGTTCTGTTGTCCAGAAGCTCTTTTAGGTCATCGGAGACGGTAGCAGCATCATTATGTACAAAATTAGTTGCAAACAATGCGAAAAAAACAAACAACATTGCACAGATGATTAGGAGCCCGTAAAACAGCAGCCATCCCCCCAGCTCCATTATTCAAACCTAAGTGTGGCTAAACTGGCTATATATACTATATCATTCATTTAAAAGCAAAAAAATGGATGCTTCAATCCCAGATTTCCCCTTTAATATAGCTAAAGAAAACAGACCTCTCAGTTTCTGTCTGAATACCGGATTAGTGTCTGTTTATTGTGACTCACTGGGTTCAAAGTCAGGCTAGCAGAAAGGTATAGCAATTATAATATATCTTAAGTCTGTTCATTGAGGTCATTTTGACAGCATGCATGCATAGCTGCAGCAACCATTGAGAACCGTGGGTCCATGACAATACTGTGGGTGTGGTTGGTGTTAAATCTACAGGTATACACCCAGATACATATCTCACACTAGAATAAAAATCATTGAAAAGTCAACAGATACACTGTTATACACTGTTTGTATTACTCCTACTGTATCTAAATGCATTGCAACAAAGCAGCTTGTGATATGCTCTGCAAAATGCAATCCACCACTGCATTAATCATAACAAAAAAGCAGCACCAAATTCAGCAAACACCAAAAACACAGTAGCATGTTTCTATGATTCCAACGTGCATTGCAGTATGAGCACAATGGTTGCATGATTGTGCCAGCAGAATTCAGTCATTGCTATCATTAATCAGAGAGCGTCTGTGATTACTATGCTAGCCCATTAGTTCCTCTGGGCTATGTAGGATCCCAGTTTGAGTCCCAAACCCGTCCCTATTCCCTATACAGTACACTACTTTTGACCAGAATCCTATGCACGCTGGTCAATAGAGAATAGGGTGCCATTTGGAATGCATCTTTTTTTCTCCCATGGCTTAGATCCAGCTTCCCTCATCATGTCGAAATCTCTGCCTGTGCCCGCAGGTGTCACCCTGAGAAACTAAATATGAGGTGTTGCTTTGAGAAAGGGCTTGTGCAGGACCTAACCTGCCATTGGGACCATATCCTATTCCCTACATAGTGCACTACTTTTGGCCAGAAGTTGTCCACTATATAGGGAATAGGGTGCCATTTTTTTTAGGATACAGATTGGTTTGTCACATGCATGACTACATGTTTAATTTCTCTATATACTGCCGCTTCGGTCTCAGCTGCCTTTTATACAACGTTTCTTAACAGATTACTGTAGGTTACTCCACCAAAACCACTATTTAATTCACATTTGATTGACGTTAACAGGAACACCTCACCTTTGATGATTTATTTTATCATAGATTACATCAAAACAGTTTGCACCTGAAGTTCTTTTGGATCTTGATTAAAATGTGGAATTTGCAACTTAGAAAAGGATGTAAACACTGTACGTGTGCCTACCACGTAAATTCATGTATGAACATGAATAAATGTATGAAATGGTGCTTTAGTAAGGTCTTTTTCAACACATCATGTATTGGATCTATAGATGTGAGCTTTCGTCTTGTTGTTTGTGGGGCAGTGAGAAACCAATTCAGGAGATTTTTCAAAAGCAAGTCAAGCTGTCACCTCGGTGATGGCCCCTACCCCAAGACTCAGAACCAGTTATCTTGTGTAGACTTGTGAGGCATGTTGCTCTGTTTAACTGAGCGCTTTCCACAGGCTATGCTGTCATCCCTTGTCACCATCTCACCACCCGTCACATACTTACCCCCAACTGTCTTACACACACTAATACACACACTCAAGTATGCATGCAAGTACGCATGGACACACTCACACACACACACGCACACGCACACACCAGTAGATGCATTACACTTAAAGATATCTTGATCACATGTGGATCATGAGGAAACCAAGACATTGTGTGAACTGTAAAGGCTTCCTCATACTTCTCAGACAAAATAGTTTGTGCATATATTATGATGACATTTTGTGATGTTTTTGGTTGTTTTGGACATCAGTGAGGGTTTTTTCGGCTGTTCGGGCACATAAAACATTTTCTGGAAGTTAGCCGATGTTCGGAGCCGAAGTCTACACCCTTTCGTCGGTGACTGGTCGACAGTAGGGATTCTTCAATAAAGTCTTTGTATTTCATTCAACGAGAGACGACTCGTGCACCAAACATCTTAGTTAGATGTAAAATTGTGCGACTAAGATCTCCTCTGCAAAAACGTCAAAATTAATGACATATTTCTTGAGTTATCTTAATTATTAATTCTAACTATTTTGAGGAAGTGTATACTGGCTACAACGTCTCAAAATGGACAAACAGTACTATTGGCACTTTTTTCTCGTTTTTCAAGAGAAGTTTTTTTAAGTGAGTATGCGAGCACACTAGATGGGTTTGGCTAGCCATATTTGCGCTATACTGTCTGTTTATGAATCAGCATCCATCAGACTGTGGACCTGTGGTCTGTCTGCATACATAGGCCATGTCCCAAATGACACCCTGTTCCCTATATAGTGCACTACTTCAAAAGTAGGTATGCAAATCAACAGTATGTCCTCTGGGCCACCCCGCCAACATCTGCTGATAGTCATGTTTGCTTTTGGCCCAGAAACTGGCCTGAGGTTATCAGGAGGTGATCACTGCATCTACAGAGAGAGAGATAGATAGAGAGAGAGAGAGAGAGCTACTGCTTCACATCCACCACACCACACTGAGCCAAGAGTTGAATCCCAAATGGCACCCTATTCCCTATGAAGTGGCCCCATACGGTTCTGGTCAAAACTAGTGCACTATAGACGTAGGATCTTAATTCCTTATTTGCTGAGAATTTTACAAGTTTAATAATTCAGTGAAAACCCACACAAACGCGGTTATATTTTTAGTATTGCACTTTTCATGTAGCCAACTTTAGGCCAGCTAATAGCCTCATCCCCGATCAAGCAACATTATGGACTAAATGTTAAAATCCTGTTGCTGCAGGATTATTTTTCTACGACAATACTGCTCAAATTAAGATCCAATATCTGTATGTAATAGGGTGCCATTTAAGACTCAGAAAAGTCCCCCCCCTCTCTGGGACAAACACATTAGGTTAGGTTGCTGCTGTACAGTATATTATAAGAGACGTCCTGATGTACTGCTATCTGTGTGTTACCCATGCCAGGAAATCATCAGAGTAGATGATAACTCTACAGATGTAGGATCTTAATTTGAAAGGGCAAGGGAAAGGGGGATACCTATTCAGTTTTACAACTGAATGCATTCAACTGAAATGTGTCTTCCGCATTTAACCCAACCCCTCTGAATACTCTATTGCAGGTGAACTTTCATGCAATGCAGGACATTTAGAACTTGTAGTGTATTTGAGGTTTAAAAAGGCTTCTAAAGTTTGTAATTTCCACTTAGAAATGTCAAACTTGATTTTCCTTTACGAAAAATGTATTAACTCTTACACAAATGTCCATTATTTCCTGTTGCTGCAGGATTATTTTCCTGCTGTAGCAAACTGGCTTAAATTAAGATCCTACATCTGTATATAGTGCACTAGTTTTGACCAGGGCCCATGGGACTCAAAAGTAGTGCACTATGATGGGTATCATTTGGGAAGCAGGCAGACAGTATGTGCCATTGGTAATTATACTGTTGCAGCTTCATGAGAAAATGTCCCCTAAGTTGTTTTTGACTCTCAACGCAGTGGGGACAATGGATTTTCCATTATGGATGCAGTGTGATATGTTGTGACTTGTTGAGTTGGCAGGCACACAAGAAAAGAGCTTGGATTCTTGCTATTTTCCACTTTTAATGTTCTGAGTCAATATGGGTTTTACTAGAGAAAGGAGACAGGAGATCTGAAGAACTCTGGATTTCCAGTGAAAATATTCAGTATTATTCCCATAACCATTTTCAGAAGATTGAGCACTTGACATACATTTTTTACCGCAACCAAAACCTGTTGGTAATGGTCACAACAATAACAATAGTTATTTGGAGGTCACATGTTGTTAAACCATACCGCCAACAATACACTTACATGTTGGACATGACCACAGAAGGCAGAGACAACTTTAATTGATCACATAAAAACTCAATAAAAAATACACTGAGTGTACAAAACATTAAGGACACCTTCCTAATATTGAGTTGCACCCCCTATTTTTACCCTCAGAACAGCCTCAATTCATCAAGGTGTCGAAAGCTTTCCACAGGGATGCTGGCCCATGTTGACTCCAATTCCACAGTTGTGTAAAGTTGTCTGGATGTCCTTTGGGTGATGGACCACTATTAATACACACAGGAAACTGTTGAGTGTGAAAAACCCAGCAGTGTTGCAGTTCTAGACTCAAACCGGTGCGCCTGGCACCTACTTCCATACCTCATTCAAAGGCACTTAAATCTTTTGTCACCCTCTGAATGGAAAACATACACAATCCATGTCTCAATGCTTAAAAATCCTTCTTTAATCTGCCTCCTCCCCTTCAACTATACTGATTGAGATGGATTTAACAAGTGATAAGGGATCATAACTTTCACCTGGATTCACCTGTTATATGTAATGGAAAGAACAGGTGTCCTTAATGTTTTGTACACTCAGTATATATATATATATATATTTTTTTTTTGCTGTATATTGCGTGTTAAATAATATAACAATATTGTATATTGTGTGGTAAAATATATTGTTTGGTCTCATACAGTCTCATATAGTCCTTCGTATTTACTGATGAGAGGAGGGCATGATCTATGGTTGGGTTTTCCAATGTGCTTATGGCTTGAGACTGTCGCACATGTCCTGTGGTTCTAGCTGTCAGTCTCTCTCTGTCTCTGACATGTTATCTTACACGATGTATCAATGTAATTTGTTCCTGTGGGGATTTCAAGTCGCTTCCGCTGTTACTCAGAGGATAACCTGGGGACAGACACTGTTATACGGTAGGAGACTGGGGCTAATGTCTTGTCTTGTGTCTATTTCAAAAACCATGGTCATTTTCTTTATGGAAAAAAGTGTCAAATGTAGATATCTACTGTATGCATCTCATGCATGTAAAAATATCCCTACATTAACAAGTGGTAGCCATTCAGTGGAACTGCAGAATCTTCCAGAACATGTCCTATTTATTCTTCTACAAACAAGTAGCAATCCGTTGTTTGACAGGTCAGTTTTTGCTTCCATTCCGCAGCACAAAGAGATGGCTACACACACAGCACAAAGAGATGGCTACATACACAGCACAAAGAGATGGCTACATACACAGCACAAAGAGATGGCTACATACACAGCACAAAGAGATGGCTACACACAGCACAAAGAGATGGCTACATACACAGCACAAAGAGATGGCTACATACACAGCACAAAGAGATGGCTACATACACAGCACAAAGAGGTGGCTACATACACAGCACAAAGAGATGGCTACATACACAGCACAAAGAGATGGCTACACACAGCACAAAGAGATGGCTACATACACAGCACAAAGAGATGGCTACACACACATCACAAAGAGATGGCTACATACACAGCACAAAGAGATGGCTATATACACAGCACAATTAGATGGCTACATACACAGCACAAAGAGATGGCTACATACACAGCACAAAGAGATGGCTACATACACAGCACAAAGAGATGGCTACATACACTAAATTCAGACAAAATTAGATGGTTGTTTCTTTATGTACAAATGGCTTTTTGAAATTCACACTATCACACATAGTGCTTAATGGCACTTTTGATCAAATGTGTTCTCTCTCTCACTCACTCCATCTCGCTCCCCTCTCTCTCTTCCTCCCCCCGCTCTCTGGCGCTTTCTCTTTCTCTCCCTATCTCGCTTCCTCTCTCCCTCTCACTCTCTTTATCACTCTCTCTCCCACCTCTCTCTCTTCCTCCCCCCGCTCTCTGACTCTTTCTCTCCCTCTGTCCCTGTTGCTCTCTCTATCACTCTCTCTCTGGATCAAGATTCATGATTTACTGAGGTATGCAATGGGCATACAAGGCTCTGAGATTAGTGATGGTATCATGTTCTGTATAGCTTCAAGGGGGAAATCACATACAGATTCAGCGCAAGAAGGATTCTCAAAGAGACCATTTCAATTTAGGGAGTGAGATGAAGGCCGTTCACTGAACAACAATGAGTCTAAGCAAACACTAGCTTTTGGTGAGGTAGAATTAAACGATTTGCTGTGGTGGATGCTTTTTTTATTCTACTGAAATGTGTGAGGATTACATCCTATTTGACTGAACATTACATGTATCAAATGTCTCATGTTGGGGGTACTCAATCAGTCTTCAAGAATATCTCTATCTCTCTATAAACACGTAGCTTTCCATGCTTTGTAAAGAGTGTGTCGTTTTTGTAAATTAAACATTTTGTATAGGGTAAATGCAATTTGTGAGCTCTTACGCTTACTGAATTATTTTCCATGATACTTTTGAGATGTCTGTTTTGGTAATAGCAAGTTATTGGTCATAAAAATGTGTCTGAATCAATCCTCAAACAACTAAACAAGAATATACAGCCTTTGTGGCCTTGCTTCAAATGTAACAGCTGTTTCCTACTGCTCCAATGTCACTATTATACAGTATGACTACACGCTAAGGCTGTGTCCCAAATGGCACCCTTATCCCTACATGGTGAAGTACTTTTAACCATGCCCCTACCTATGGGTCCTGATCAAAATTAGTGCACTATATAGGCAATAGGGTGCCATTTGGGACGCAATTTAAGTGTTGTATTATACACAGCAAAGTACAGCATGACCTTGGTGTGTGAATCATAATAATGCATCCCTTAGTCAAATGTAGGTGAAACTTCCCAGATGTTATGCAATGTATCAGTGTGTAAAGTATAGGCCTGCACATACTGTAGAGTCTGTGAGTCCCAAATGGCACCATATTCCCTATAGTGCAGTACGTTTGACCAGGGCCCATACAGTGCACCACGTTTGACCAGAGCCCTATGAGTCCTGGTCAAAGTGGTGCACTATATAGTGGATAGGGTGCAATTTGGGATTCACTCATTAATATAGTACATGCTATGGCGTTGCTGATCTGTTTATTGAATTAAAGTACACTTCTTTGCTCTGTGTTTAGTGTTGAGTTTTCACTGGGAGATCAAATGTTAATGCTTTAGCTAAGGCTAACAAGAAGGGGAAGGCTGTGTGTGAGTGTGTGTGTTTTGGGAGTAGAGGGACTCCAGCATGTCTCCAGATGGTATTTATTGCATGCTTTGTTTTAACATCCATTCAATATGTGTGAAAATCTATTTTTCATTTGGACCTAATTGTCTTTTTAAGTTGGTGACTCGATTCTATCTGCGAGACGGTGTGTTTGGGCCCCACCCACTAGCAGCTGCATTTCACACCCCAATTACATGTGTCTGTCTGGGGCCACACGGTAGAAAGAACAGGCCTTTGGGGAGGCTCCTCAGCCTCCTTCTCCTCGATGAGCTAGCTAGGAAGCTACCCACATGGTACCCTTTTCTCTACTTACGGTAGGGCACTACTTTTCATTAGGACCCAATTGTCTTTTTGTGTTGGTGACTCAAGACTCAAAAGTAGTGCACTATATAGGGAAAATGATGCCATTTAGGACTCATACTAATTTACAGAGTTTAATCTATGCTTATGGGAACCCTGTATAATCTCAAAGTAAGCAGCCTCGCCCAATGACCCAGTCAGTAGTGCAGTACGGCTCTGGTTCTTCTCCAATAGCTTTTGTGTACGGTGCGGTAATCACTGGACTATGTGGTAAGTTACATCAGTGCAGATGTAGTGTCAGTAGACATCTTTTGGAATGATACATAGACAATGCTGTCATAGTTACACTAAATCCAGTCATTAATCTTGTTGTGCAGTATGACGACATGTGCATGTTATCATACTTCTGTGGAATCATGTCTCTCACATAGCTAGGTCAATCATAGTCATTATACATTGTACATCTTCACTGTAAAACTCTGACTGTCTCCCAAATGGCACCCTATTCCCTATATAGTGCACCACTCTTGACAAGGACCCATAGGGCTCTGGATAAAAGTAGAGAATAAGGTGCCATTTGGGAGACAGGCAGTTATAATACATGCTCACTGTAAAACACCGTTACTGGAATTAGTAAGTAGATGATATCACCAGTTTCTTCTGGGCTTTAGGGATTTTCCTCTAATACTCATGTTGTCTGGATGACTCGACCTTATTAGGAACTGGATGCTGACTCACACCAGGTATTTTTTTGTTTGTAAATGATTATACATTTTTTTACAAAACAAAACATACACATAGAAAAGACATCACACAAACATCAACTAAACCCGCCCAAACCCGCATGCTCCAACCTCCATGTTCAGCACCCGCTTCACTCTCCGCCACATGGCCTGAAACTGCACCATTTGGTTTCTCTCAGTCGCCCATGCACTTTAAACATTTAGGTAATAAAGCATGTGACCTTTCCATTGTGTTAACGACGGAAGATTGGTTGATTTCCAGTTTTGAAATGTACGTTTTTTAAAGATGATTGACGAGAAAAGTATTGCCCAACCCATCAGGTATCTCTTTGTATCCTCATATGCCATGTCTTGAAATTTGCAGATACAGTTGAAGTCGGAAGTTTACATACACCTTAGCCATTTAAACGCAGTTTTTCACAATTCCTCACATTTAATCCGAGTAAAAATTCCGTCTTAGGTCAGTTAGGATCACCACTTCATTTTAAGAATGTGAAATGTCAGAATAATAGTAGAGAGAATGATTAATTTCAGCTTTAATTTATTTCATCACATTCCCTGTGGGTCAGAAGTTCACATACACTCAATTAGTATTTGGTAGCATTGCCTTTAAATTGTTTAACTTGGGTCAAAGATTTCAGGTAGCCTTCTACAAGCTTCCCACAATAAGTTGGGTGAATTTTGGCCCATTCCTTCTGACAGAGCTGGTGGAACTGAGACAGGTTTGTAAGGCCTCCTTGATCGCACACACTTTTTCAGTTTTGCCCACACATTTTCTATAGGATTGAGGTCAGGGCTTTGTGATGGCCACTCCGATACCTTGACTTTGTTGTGCTCAACCCATTTTGCCACAGCTTTGGAAGTATGCTTGGGGTCATTGTTCATTTTGAAGACCCATTTGCGACCAAGCTTTAACTTCCTGACTGATGTCTTGAGATGTTTCTTCAATATATCCACATACTTTTCTTTCCTCATGATGCCAACTATTTTGTGAAGTGCACCAGTCCCTCCTGCAGCAAAACACCCCCACAACATGATGCTGCCACTCCCGTGCTTCACGGTTGGGATGGTGTTCTTTGGCTTGCAAGCCTCCCCATTTTCCACCAAACATAACGATGGTCGTTATGGCCAAACAGTTCTATTTTTGTTTTATCAGACGACAGGACACTCCAAAAAGTATGATCTTTGTACGCATATGGAGTTGCAAACCGTAGTCTGGCTTTTTAATTGCGGTTTTTGAGCAGTGGCTTCTTCCTGCTGAGCGGCCTTTCAGGTTATGTCGACATAGGACTCGTTTTACTGTGGCTATAGATACTTTTGTACCTGTTTCCTCCAGCATCTTCACAAGGTCCCTTGCTGCTGTTCTGGGATTGATTTGCACTTTTTGCACCAAAGTACATTCATCTCTAGGAGACAGAACCCGTCTCCTTCCTGAGTGGTATGATGGCTGCATGGTCCCATGGTGTTTATACTTGCGTACTATTGTTTGTACAGATGAATGTGGTACCTTCAGGCGGTTGGAAATTTCTTCCAAGCATGAACCAGACTTGTGGAGGTCTACAATTTGTTTTCTGAGGTCTTGGCTGATTTCTTTTGATTTTCCCATGATGTCAAGCAAAGAGGCCTGAGTTTGAAGGTAGTGTCACGGCTGTTGAAAGAGGAGGACCAAGGTGCAGCGTGGTGAGCGTACATTTTCTTTTATTAATAAAAAATGATGCAGAACAAAACAATAAACACTACAAAAACAAACCGTGACGCTAAAGGCTATGTGCCCTAAACAAAGTCAACTTCCCACAAAGACAGGTGGAACCTAAGTATCTAAGTATGGTTCTCAATCAGAGACAACGATAGACAGCTGCCTCTGATTGAGAACCGCACCCGGCCAAACACAAAGAAATAGAAAACATAGAAATAAAGAAACTAGAATGCCCACCCTAGTCACACCCTGGCCTAACCAAAATAGAGAATAAAAGCCTCTCTATGGCCAGGGCGTGACAGTACCCTCCCCCAAGGGTGCGGACTCCGGCCGCAAAACCTGAATCTAAAGGGGAGCGTCCGTGTGGGCTTCCTTTACGGCGGCGGCTCTGGTGCGGGACATAGACCCCCCTCCGCCTCTGGCTCCCCCCACTTTGGTGGCGCCTCTGGTGTGGGGACCCTCGTAGCCGACCCCAGACTGGGGACGCTCGTAGTGGGGCCCCGGACTGGGCACCCTCGTTGGGGGCTCCGGACTGGAGGATCGTCGCTGGAGGCTCCGGACTGGAGAACGTCGCTTGAGGCTCCGGACTGGAGAACGTCGCTGGAGGTTCCGGACTGGAGGCCGTCGCTGGAGGCCGTCGTTGGAGGCTCCGGACTGGAGGCCGTCGCTGGAGGTGCCGGACTGGAGAACGTTGCTGGAGGCTCCGGACTGGAGAACGTCGCTGGAGGCTCTGGACTGGAGACCTTCGCTGGAGGCCCCCGGACTGGAGGCCTTCGTTCCATGACTCCTTCCTGGAGGCTTCGTGCCATGGATCATCACTGGAGGCTTCTTGCCATGGATCATCACTGGAGGCTTCGTGTCATGGATCATCACTGGAGGCTTTGTGCCATGGATCATCACTGGAGGCTTCCTGCCATGGATCATCACTGGAGGGAGGAGACGTATGGGCAGTCTGGTACGTTGAGCTGCCACAGGGCTCACCAGGCTGGGGAGACATACGGGAGGATTAGTTCTATGCGCAGGCACAGGACTCACCAGGCTGGAGAGACATACAGGAGGCCCTGTCCTAGACAGAGGCACCGGATACACTGGGCCGTGGAGGCGCACTGGAGGTCTTGAGCGTAGAGCCTGCACAACCCGTCCTGGCTGGATAGTTATTTTTGCCCTGCTGATGCGGGGCGCAGGCACAGGACACAGTGGGCTGTGCAGACGCACCCTCTGTGGAAAGAGTTCTAAAGGGAATCCCAAAAGGTTCTATCTGGAACCAAAAAGAGATCTTTAAAGTGTTCTCCTATGGGGACAGCTGAATAACCCTTTTTCTAAGAGTGTACCTACTGCCCTGGTCCTGTCATAATTATTTCCACTTGTCTAAGAGTGTATTTGAGGCCACTGGAAATCAAGTGTGAAAGGTGACATCATACATTTAGAAAGGTTTTTTGCTCACTTCTATGTTTGCTGAAACTGAGGCCAATGGATTTATAGAGCCTGTGCTCTCTGCATGTGTAAATTCACCAGCACTTTACAGTATGACATCATGGCTGATGAGCTAATCATATCAAAGTTTCATAGGATGAGTCACCTGGTTGGTTGATGCAGTGTATCTAAGTATGTGCTGTATGTATGCTTCGGTCCCGTTGCTACAATGCTGGGAGTCAGTTGGCCACTGAGTTTCACGCATTCATCAATAGCCTGGAATACCTCAGAGAATTAGGACTACCGCTTCTGAATGGGGAGGAGATTGTGCTTCACTGATATTCCTTATAGCAGTATGAAATAGAATAACACTTTTATCAAATTTATTTAACATTTTATTCAATGTAATCTCGTAAATGGACATTCACTCAACGTTAACAAAACAAAGGACATGATCGTGAACTTCAGGAAACAGCAAAGGGAGCACCCCCCCCCCCCCCCCCCCCCCATCCACATCGACGGGACAGTAATGGAGAAGGTGGAAAGTTTTAAACTCCTCGGCGTACACATCACGGACAAACTGAAATGGTCCACCCACACAGATAGCGTGGTGAAGAAGGCGCAACAGCGCCTCTTCAACCTCAGGAAGCTGAAAAAATTTGGCTTGTCACCTAAAACACTGACAAACTTTTACAGATGAACAATCGAGAGCATCCTGTCGGGCTGTATCACCGCCTGGCATGGAAACTGCACCGCCCTCAACCACAAGGCTCTCCAGAGGGTAGTGAGGTCTGCACAACACATCACCGGGGGCAAACTACCTGCCCTTCAGGACACCTACAGCACTCGATGTCACAGGAAGGTCAAAAAGATCATCAAGGACAACAACCACCCGAGCCACTGCTTGTTCACTCCGCTATCATCCAGAAGGCGAGGTCAGTACAGATGCATCAAAGCTGGGATCGAGAGACTGAAAAACAGCTTCTATCTCAAGGCCATCAGACTGTTAAATAGCCATCACTAACATTGACTGGCTGCTGCCAACATACAGACTCAAATCTCTGGCTACTTTAAGAGCATTTCTTAATAAAGGTATCACCAGTCACTTTAAATATTGTTTACATATCCTACATTACTCATCTCATATGTATATACTGTACTCCATACCATCTACCGTATCTTGCCAATGCCGCACGGCCATCGCTCATCCATATATTTATATGTACATATTCTTATTCATCCCTTAACATTTGTGTGTATAAGGTAGTTGTGAATTTGTTAGATTACTTGTTAGATATTACTGTACTGTCGGATCTAGAAGCATAAGCATTTCGCTACACTCTCATTAACATCTGCTAACCATGTGTATATGACCAATACAATTTGATTTGATTTAATAGAGGAAGAAAGGAAGAACGTTTTAAATCCATAGACCATATGCAGTAATTGTATGGTTTGATTGAAATGTTCCTCCTCGAGCAGAGAAAAAAGGACAAAGAAAACCAACATGTGCATTTGTCTGTATGTGCAGTTTAACCAAGCAGAATATAGGTCAGATGTGAAGTATCTGATGCTACTTGATCTACTGCTTCTGGAGCTGATGTAATGCCATCTCTTGGATATTGACAAAATGGAATATGATCATCACAAATTGTACATGCTTCACGTCTGTGAAATCTCATTATGGACTTATGTTTTATCCTCTCTACTCCACTCCCACCCCACTCCCCCATGAACATGAAGGCAAAAGGTTAATACCAATACGTATGAGATAAATTGGAAGAGGGGGACAAAAAAAATCCAATCTCTCCGTTAACCCTGTGAGATGTTTGCCTTTCTTCACTGTGGGCACGCTTCCATTCTAGCACTATCACCCATATGATACTGCAGCTAATTCTCCCAGCGCCGCGCTGCGGGCGGATACTATCAGCTCCATTGCCTTTTAAAAGATAAAAAAGAGATGACCTTGTATAGAAGAGATTACCTTGTATAGAAGAGATGACCTTGTATATATCAGACAGTGCCACAATATTGGATATTTTCATATTTTTCACAGGTTCCGGTTAGGGATTTGGAACATTTCCTCTTGCTCCACACACACAGCACTGGGTGAAATTACACTCACGTTTTGGAAAAGGAAATGCATGATAGGTTCATTTATTTGCATATAAACTGCGATAAATTGCAATCTGAAATCAACTAAAGCTGTGCTTATTTAATAAATGTTATACTGTCTTTTACAGCCCCTGGACTTTCTGTCCCTGCTTGACCACCTCTCTCAGATGACCATTCAACCCATAGACTTTCTAATGACTGTCCATCTCATGATGTTGTGATGTATTTTTTTTTTTAAATGGCATGTCTTTTTTTGTTTCTTGAAAGCGCTTTGAGATTCTTTATGTAATGAATAGCTCCATAAAAGTTGAATCAATTATTAATATTATTATTAATACCAGGAATGTGACATTCAAATCATAATTTCAACAAGAAAATGTCTTATGTAATACACACGCACAGCAAGGTGAAGAAAAGTAAGTGCACAGCACTGTAGTTTGAGGAGAGTAATTGACTACATCAGTGGCGGTCGGTGCCTTTTAAGATGAGGGAGGACGTTATTTTTTATGAGCATGGCCTTATTTCTATTACAGCATATTGGATGACTGTCATTTATATCCCATTCCCCCAGTTCAATGTAACATTGATTGATTTAGGATACTACAGTACATGATTCTCAAATGTTCCCTACAGCCGTCATGAGGTTGGTACAACCTAGCCTATGAATGAAAGTTTACAACATAGGTGTACAGATCGAGACAAAATTTGAGTAAACAAGGTGACAGTGACACATTCAATACCGCCTTGTACACTCTTGCCTGCATCTAGCTGATCTAGGGTGTAATCATTAGTCCAACAGTTGCAAACGAGAGTTTCTATTGGACAAATTCAGGTATGCTTTTCACTGTTTCATTCCATTTGCTTCAGTTTAAGAAACATTTTTCAACAGAATCAGCGGAATGAATACACACCTGATCACCCGCAAACACTTTCACTTCCATAGCAGCCACGTACAAACAGCATGATTGCTTTGCTCGTTACATAATTCCTTCTCGCATCTATGCACTCTCCTCCTCTCACCTTTTCCCTTCGCTTGTGGACACAACTGCTCTCTGT
The DNA here is from genome assembly GCF_029448725.1 of Salvelinus fontinalis. Lineage (NCBI taxonomy): Eukaryota > Metazoa > Chordata > Actinopteri > Salmoniformes > Salmonidae > Salvelinus > Salvelinus fontinalis. Next base: position 24,012,113 of record NC_074690.1, on the reverse strand, counting down.
GACCAGGTGATAAAACCTTCCCAAGCCAAACCTTCATATCGTCAAATCAAATTTTATTTGTCACATGCGCCGCATACAACAGGTGTAGACCTTACAGTGAAATGCTTACTTAAAAACCCTTAAACAACAATGCAGTTTTAAGAAAATACCCCCCCAAAAAAGTAAGAGATAAGAATAACAAATAATTAAAGAGCATCAGTAAATAACAATAGCAATGCTTTATACAGGGGTTACCGGTACAGAGTCAATGTCAATGTGCGGGGGCACCGGTATCGAGGTAATTGAGTTAATATGTACATGTAGGTGGAGTTATTAAAGTGACTATGCATAGAGAATTACAGAGAGTAGCAGCAGCAGCATTCCAGAGGGGGGGGGGGGGGGGGGGGTAGCCATTTGATTATGGCTTGGGGGTAGAAGCTGTTTAGGAGCCTCTTGGACCTAGACTTGGCGCTCCGGTACCACTTTCCGTGTGGTAGCAGAGAGAACAGTCTATGACTAGGGTGACTGGAGTCTTTGACCATTTTCAGGGCCTTCCTCTGACACCGCCTGGTATAGAGGTCCTGGATGGCAGGAAGCTTGACCACCGGTGATGTACTGTGCCGTACGCACTAACCTCTGTAGTGCCTTGCGGTCGGAGGCCGAGCAGTTGCCATACCAGGCAGTGATGCAACCCATCAGGATGCTCTCGATGGTGCAGCTGTAAAAACTTTTGAGGATCATGCCAAATCTTTTCAGTCTACTGAGGGGGAATAGGTTTTGACGTGCCCTCTTCACGACTGCCTTGGTGTGCTTGGACCATGTTAGTTTATTGGTGATGTGGACGCCAAGGAACTTGAAGCTCTCAAACTGCTCCACTGCAGCCCCGTCGATGAGAATGGGGGGCGTGCTCGGTCCTCATTTTCCTGTAGTTCACAATCATCGCCTTTGTCTTGATCACGTTGAGGGAAAGGTTGTTGTCTCTGACCTCCTCCCTATAGGCTGTCTCATCATAGTCGGTGATCAGGCCTACCACTGTTGTGTCATCAGCAAACTTAATGATGGTGTTGGAGTCGTGCTTGGCCGTGCAATCATGAGTGAACAGGGAGCACAAGAGGGGGCTGAGCACGCACCCCTGAGGGACCCCGTGTTGAGGACCAGCGTGGCGGATGTGTTGTTACCTACCCTTACTACCTGGGGGCGGCCCGTCAGGAAGTCCAGGATCCAGTTGCAGAGGGAGGTGTTTAGTCCCAGGGTCCTTAGCTTAGTGATGAGTTTTGAGGGCACTATGGTGTTGAACGCTAAGCTGTAGTCAATGAATAGCATTCTCACATAGGTGTTCCTTCTGTCCAGGTGGGAAAGGACAGTGCAATAGAGACAGCATCATCTGTGGATCTGTTGGTGCGGTATGTAAATTGGAGTGGTTCTGGGGCTTCTGGGATAATGAAGTTAATGTGAGCCATGACCAGACTTTCAAAGCATTTCATGGCTACAGACGTGAGTGCTACGGGTCGGTAGGCATTTAGGCAGGTTACCTTAGTGTTCTTGGGCACAGGGACTATGGTGGTCTGCTTGAAACATGTTGGTATTACAGACTCAGACAGGGAGAGGTTGAAAATGTCAGTGAAGACACTTGCCAGTTGGTCAGCACATGCTCGGAGTACACGTCCTGGTAATCCCTGCGGCCTTGTGAATGTTGACCTCTTTGAAGGTCTTACTCACATCGGCTGCGGAGAGTGTGATCACACAGTCGTCCGGAACAGCTGATGTTCTCATGCATGTTTCAGTGTTACTTGCCTCGAAGCGAGCATAGAAGTTATTTAGCTCATCTGGTAGGCCCGTGCCACCGGGCAGCTCTCTGCTGTGCTTCCCTTTGTAGTCTGTAATAGTTTTCAAGCCCTGCCACATCCGACGAGCATCAGAGTCGGTGTAGTATGATTCGATCTTAGTCCTGTACTGACACTTTGCCTGTTTGATGGTTTGTCAGAGCGAGATTTCTTATAAGCTTCCGGGTTATGGCAGCTCTACCCGTTAGTTCAGTGAGGATGTTTCCTGTAATCCATGGCTTCTGGTTGGAGTATGTACGTACAGTCACTGTGGGGACGACATCCTCAATGCACTTATTGATAAAGCCAGTACCTGATGTGGTGTACTCCTCAAAGCCATCGGAAGAATCCCGGAACATATTCCAATCTGTGCTAGCAAAGCAGTCCTGTAGTTTACCATCTGCTTCATCTGACCGCTTTTTTTATAGGCTGTGTCACTGGTGCTTCCTGCTTTAATTTTTGCATGTAAGCAGGAATCAGGAGGATAGAATCATGGTCAGATTTGCCAAATGGAGGGTGAGGGAGAGCTTTGTGTGGAGTAAAGTTGGTCTAGAATTATTTTTCCTCTGGTTGCACATTTAACATGCTGATAGAAATTAGGTAAAACTGATTTAAGTTTCCCTCTATTAAAGTCCCCGGGCCACTAGGAGCGACGCCTCTTGGTGAGCGTTTTCCTGTTTGCTTATGGCGGTATACAGCTCATTGAGCGCAGTTTTAGTGCCAGCATCGGTCTGTGGTGGTATGTGGACAGCTACAAAATATACTAATGAAAACTCTCTAGGTAGATAGTGTGGTCTACAGCTTATCATGAGATACTCTACCTCAGGCGAGCAAAGCCTCGAGACTTACTTAGATATATTGCACTAGTTGTTGTTCACTTATTTGCATAGGTTCTCTGTCTTACCAGAGGCTGCTGTTCTCTCTTGCCGATGGAGTGTATAACCCGCCAGCTGTATGTTCTTAATGCCGTTGTTCAGACATGACTCGGTGAAACATAAGATATTACAGTTTTTAATGTCCCATTAGTAGGATATATGTGCGTTCAGCTCGTCCCTTTTATTTTTTCAGCAATTGAACATTAGGTAGCAGGACGGAAGGCAAGGGCAGATTAGCCACTCGTCGCCTGATCCTCGCAAGGCACCCTGATCTTTTTCCACGAAATCTCAGTTTCCTTCTCCAGCAAATCACAGGGATCTGGGCCTGGTCGGGTGTCTGTAGTAGGATATCCCTCCCGTCCGACTCATTGAAGAAGAACTCTTCGTCCAGTTTGAGTTGAGTAATCGCAGTTCTGATGTCCAGAAGCTATTTTCGGTCATAAGAGATGGTAGCAGCAACATTATGTACAAAACGAGTTACGGACAATGCGAAAAAACAAACAAAATAGCATGGTTGGTTCAGAACCGATAAGACGGCAGCCCTCCCCTCCGGCACCATCCTATTACCAAAAGCTTACCATTCATAGTCAACATAGCTACAAGAACTAACGTATTAGTAAACCCGCTACAATCATGCAGTACAGTGTATAGCAAGCAGTTTAGCAGTTACACCAGCGGGCCCCAGTGGCAATAAATTAATAAAACCAAAAGCTTACCTTGACTTGGAAGAGTTCACGTGTTGGATAGCCATAGCCAGCTAGCTAACATAGATCCCTCTTTGTTTGAGCCGGGTGTTTGAGTAAGTGAATGTGAAAAAAATACAACAAAATATAGCTAGCTCTCTCTCACTCTCTCTTTTGCTCTCTCTCTTGCTTCTCCTACATTTTTAAGAAATTAATTTGTTCAAAACTGTTCAACTATTGTCTTTCTCTCTCTTTGAGTCAATTACTCACCACAATATATGCACTGCAGTGCTAGCTAGCTGTAGCTTATGCTTTCAGTACTATATTAATTCTCTGATCCTTTGATTGGGTGGACAACATGTCAGTTCATGCTGCAAGAGCTCTGATAGGTTGGAGGACGTCCCCCGGAAGTTGACATAATTACTGAGTAAGTCTATGGATGGGGGTGAGAACCATGAGCCTCCAAGGTTTTGTATTGAAGTCAATGTACCCAGAGGAGGACAGAAACCATCTTCCCTCCGGTTTCACCATGGTGCTACCCCAGAGAGTGCTGTTGAGGCTACTGTAGACCTTCATTGCAAAACAGTGTGTTTTAATATATATTGTTGCTGGCCACCTAGCCACAGTATTCTTCCTTCCTTGTCCCTTGGCAACGGCAATGAAGATAGGTCATAGTGAACAAACAGACCACATCAAACACCATCTATATATTACAGAGATAAAAGTAATTATGTTTAGAGGAAATCAATAGCAGACTGGTGACTGGTCAGTACAACAAGATGAAGAAGCCCTATGTTTTGGGGTCCGGGAACATTTGCCCAAATTATATCATTTTTCTGTCATTAAAATCAAAGTGTGATATTACGATCTGATGGCAATGCGTTTTAGAATATTCTTAAATGTAATTGATTGAACATGTGGCTTATAAAGAGTTAGACTTAGTTAACAAATATAATGCAGACTTAAAAACCAAATTGTGAATCACACATCTTATATAAGATGATAAAGTTGTGGAATCTAATTACCATCAGAAGACACTGATGGTAATATAAAAAAGCTCAGAGGGTTCATAAAGAATTGTTTGAACATCTTATTGAAAAGTCTGGCACAGTTTCAAGCTCTGTTAATCCAGGGTTATAGATGTGAAAGTGGTTTCCCCCAATGGGATTCAAATCACCAATCATCCTCTCCAAAGACATACACGACACAGATAATTGAAGTGGTTGTAACCGAAGATATTGAGTATCGAATACAATTATTTTTTAGCTTTGCTACCTTATATTGCATATTGTAAATTACTCACTTAATCAACAAAAGAAAGTTAAAGTGTCTCTTATTCCCCTCAAAGCTGGGCATAAAAACACACACACGCACGCACACATGCACACACGCACACAAATCTGTTTTCTGGTGTGGAGCCACAGACTCCCTGTTGTTGTTCCATCTCTGCCAGTTGTACAGAGCTCAGATTTCGTGGATGGGCTGTCTGTTGTCAGTGAGGCTCGCATCCGGCCTGGGGATTTGACACAATGCATCTATTGCTTCAATGAAAGTGCTCAAAGTGGAGAGGGAAAAAAATGACTTGGCTCAACGACGTTGGTGACATGCACCCGTTGTCCCTGTCTCCCGATGTGTTGCTGCTTCAAATTACCCTGGCCATGGCTGTTGCATGATTGCATGATTTCTCACCACATGGTGGAAACTATGCTGCCCTGCTGCCCATTCATTGTAAATGAATACAACCCCAAACCCCCCCATTTGAAAGAATCCATTTGAATGGTCTCCGTCCCAGACAGAGATGGGCTTGTGTCTGTACGTGCCAACCAGTTCAGAAGCCACATTCTTGGGGAGTGAAGTGGAGTGAGTGGAGGCCTAGGTTGCATCCCAAATGGAAATCTACATGTATTCCCTACATAGTGCACTACCTTTGACCAGGGCTCTGATCAAAAGTAGTGCACTATATAAAGAGTAGTGTGCTATTTGTGATGCAGCCCTGGCCTGCAGACAAAGACATAGCTCCCCCTAGTTCTGCAGTCAGAAGAACAAAACAGCATCATTACTGTTAATTGTTCATGACCATTTCTGTACATCCTTGATGGTGCAAATAGCACCTCCTGAACACCCAGGGCTGTGTTATGTTTTGTCAAATCTACCAGAGCAAGACATTGCGGAGCCAGACGTTTGTTTTCCTGTGTGGAATGATCACTGAAATGGTCTGCTTTTTTATGTTGATGTCTCTTAACCTTCTGTGTACAACACCAAGATAAATACCTAGTAACATTTGTTGCTTGGCAAGAAAGTGTTCTGATTCTGATTCTGCAGATGCATGAGAACAGATCAGTTTGAAGATCAGTAAGAGACCTCTGCTCTTGATCATAGATATTGTGCTCGCTAGACTAGAGGACTTGACCCAACGTTTCAATATAATTTGTAAAGTTCAATATTAACCTCTTAAATTTCGATTTGTACCATGTTTTGATTGAAGGCTTAAAACATCTTCTGTGCATGTTGCACTCTTCTTGCAGGACAAAATGCACTTGGACTATAGCACTACTGTATTTCTGTTCGTCTGCACAATTTTAAGCTGTGCTTGCAGTAAATACCTCCACCACCAACACCATCCTAAATAATCCCTTCTTTCATTCTCCTTCTGTCTGGGGTCCAGCTACCCGCCCCCCCCCCCCCCCCCCCCCCCTAGCAGGCAATGAGAGAGACTAGGGGCTCACTCCTCTTTACAATGCCAGAGAGACCACCCTTTTCAGTCTCCGAGCTATGTTCCGACTCACTCACAATCGGGACATTCACAAACATGGGATGCATTTCCTTCTGCTAGCATCTCCCATTAGCTCAGACACGGAGACAGAGGATGCGTCTCCAATATTGGCAACCTATTCCCATTGGGCCCTAGTCCAAAGTAGTGCACTATGTAGGGAAAATGGTACCATTTGGGATGCACCCCTATGAGGGCAACGCCACATACCGAGCCAAGATTCCCAAGTGGTGAGAAATCACATAGCTATGTCCCCAGTGAATGTATGTGTGTGAATGTGTGTGTGATCCCAAAACAAGGAAGCATAGCCAAAAAGTGTCTGGCACGAGGCCAGAATGCCAAGTTCACAGATCCCCATTCAGTAGGAAGACAGCCCAAAACCAAAAACCTATTTTAGGTCTACATGCTACAGCCTATAAGAGATTCAGATTGTAACAATGTCTAGGTTTTATAGAACGTTTATGTAGTGTAACGAGTGGTGCGTAAAGAAGACCCTGCGTTGTTCTACAAGACCTTGCAAGACTGTATAAAAAAAAAAAACTATTGATAGTTAGTGTTACTGGTGGTTCATTATAACACTGCATAGTTCTGTGGGTTTGAAGGGTAAACCATCGGTCACCTAAAAGTCATTAACCCTTCCCTCCTTCTGATCAAACTGGGGTCGTGTAGTCGTACTATACAACCCAAGTGGCACTCTTTTCCCTTTTTGGTGCACTACTTTTGACCAGCGCCCATGGGGAAGTAGGCCAATGGGGGCGGCAGGTAACTTCGTGGTTAAGTGCGTTGGGCCAGTGACCGAAAAGTCGCTGGTTCAAATCCCAGACCCGGCTATGTGAAAAATCTGTCGATGTGCCCTTGAGCAAGGCACTTAACCCTAATTGCTCCTATAAATCGATCTGGACAAGAGCGTCTGCTAAATGTTGTAAATGTAAAAATGGAAGTGCACTATATAAAGAAGTAGGTGCCATCTGGGGCACAGCCATTTGGTACTTGGCACACAGCAGTTACACTTGCAAAGAAAACAGTTGATATGTTTTACAATGTAAATTTCCCTGTGTGCGTACTGTCTGGAGAAATAGGTCATTGCTCCCATAGGAAATAACATACCGGTCAAAAATATAAATGTGATTTAACCAAATAGCAACGATGAAAAGTGCAGTGTGTGTATGTTTGTGTGTTTGTGTGTGAATGTGTGCCCTATTCAGGTCAAGAGTCTGGCAGTAAGTGGATTAATCACTGTCACCTGGGCACCGCGGAGCAGCAATTTAGATGCTAAGGACAGTCTTTACACATATATCTTTAGTTAAAACAGTGGGGAAGCAGAGAAGAGACCACACAGTGGAGGAGGAAAGAGTTATGACAAACAGAAAGCTCATATATTAACTGTAATTTTATGCAGTGCATTTGTTGCATTTGTTGGGGACAGACTGTTCATAGATCAAGCTGTTAAGGAGGAGGAGGTTGGTTGTTTTTAGCGATTTAGCACAAAACGTCTTTTTATTTTTCCATGAAGAGGAAAAGTTAAAAACCTAACCCGTTTCCAATACTCACATAAAGCCCCTCTTTCTTGTGTGTCACAAATCACAGGGGGGAAAATACGCTTGTGGTGGAAGACTTTCTAGTTGTCTCCAAAGCATTTTTTACCTATTAAATTAAGATGATGGTGGGACTTGCTTCACTTTTGGTGGTATTGAGCACAAAATTCCTTTCTAGAACTAGCTGTCACTGGAAATATTTCTAACTATTTTGATGGTGAGACATCAAAATCCTGCTCATAACATGCTGATCTGATTCTATCACATAAAACCAAACTGAACATCTAGGATCGCTCCTAATTACTAAAAGAGAGCCAGAAAGGTGACATTTGTCCAGCACAATGTTGGCGGTTGGTGTCCTGTCCAAGCCTCCAGACGCACGAGAGGACCTTGTACCAGGTCATCTTCAGACAGACAGAGCTGACCTCTGGGCTTGGAGCCCAAATGAAAAACACCTGTATTGAAAGGAAAAAATAGGCACCCCTTAATCCAGTTGCAGCCCCTCTCAGGTCTCAGGTTGTGTCCCAAATGGCTGCCTATTGCCTGTATAGTGCACTACGTTTGACAGTATAGTATACAGTATATATGGAATAGAGTGACATTTAGGACGCAGCCTGAATCAGTGACCTGGGCCACTGTCTGGCTAAGTTATTGGCACTTGACCAAGCTGCAGGTTGACCTCAGTCTTAAACTCTCTGTACTACTGAGGAATCACCTACCAGGCGTTTATCTCTATGGGGAGTCTGGCCATCATACTTTTGTTGCATCCCAAATTGCACCCTATACACTATACAGTGCATTACTTTTGATCAAAATATCCCTATGATCCCTATGGGCCCCTGTCAAAAGTATATAGGCTCTATATAGAGAGTAGGGTGGCATTTGGGACTTTGAATTTGAATTTTTCATATGTTTAAAAAATAAACTGTTTTAGTGTGGGTGAAAACAACCTGGTTCTATTTTTTGTGGGGGACATTTACTTGGGCCAACAGGGCAGTTGTACACCTTCTGAATGGTGGATACTTCAACTGGTGGATTAGTTGCCCATCTCCAAGCCAGGTCAGGTCAAGTGTATTACAGTGCTGAGGTGCACAACAGTATATTTTCCAAGGACAAGTAACTTGTTCCAACTGAATATAGTAAGACAGGGACCTTGGGTTATCTCTCTGGCTATTGCCCCACTACTGCCTATCTAGTGATGGTGCTGCTCTAATTAGCATGTATTCTGCCTTCAGTTTCTTCGTGCTATCTGCAAAGTGAACTGCAGTAACCCAACATACTGTATATCAGCTATACAGTACATAGCTACGGACTATAATATCAATGACTGTTAATAATCACACACCAGTGGAGGCATAAGAAGAATAAAATGTGTGAAACATCTAAAAGGTTATCCTTTTTCAGATAAAACTATACTAAATATATTCACGTCACCAAACAATTGATTAAAACACACTGTTTTGCAATTAAAGTCTGCAGTAGCCTCAGCAGCACTCTGTAGGGTAGTACCATGTTGTAACAGCTAGCTTCCATCCTCCTCTGGGTACATTGACTTCAATACAAAACCTAGGAGTCTCGTAGTTCTCACCCCTTCCATAGACTTACACAGTAATTATGATAACTTCTGGAGGACGACCTCCAACCTATCAGAGCTCTTCCAGCATGAACTGACATGTTGTCCACCCAATCAAAGAGAATTAATCTAGTACTAAAAGCATAAGCTACAGGTAGCTAGCATTGTAGTGAATAGATTGCGGTGAGTAGTTGACTCAAAGAAAGAGAAAGACAATAGTCGTACAGTTTTGAACAAATACATTTCTTAAAAAATGGAGAAGTAAGAGAGAGAGATATTTTGTATTTTTTTTCACTTTCACGTTCACTTACTTAGCTAGCAAATGCAGTTAGCTAGTTTACCTTACTCAAACACCCGGCTCAAACAGAGAGATGCTAGCTGACTATGACTATCCAACACAATGCTGGAAGTCTTTCAAGTCAAGGTACGTTTTTGGTTTTATTAATTTATTGTAACTGCTGGTGTAACTGCTAAATTGCTTACTTTTTGTACACTGTACTGCATGATTGTAGTGGTTTTACTTACGCGTTAGTCCTATAAGCTACGTTCACTATAATGAAAAACAAACCTGAATTTTTCCAATAGAAACTCTCGTTTGCAGCCTAGATCAGCTAGATGCAGGCAAGAGTGTGCAAGGAGATATTGAATGTGTCACTGTCTGTCTATGTGTCACTGTCTGTCCCCACAAAAATGTTCTCTCGACCTGTGTACATTTACGTTGTAAACTTTAATTCATAGGCTAGATTTTAGCAACCTCATGATGGGTATAGAGCATATTTGAGTATCATGTAGTAGCCTAAACCTATCACTGTTACATCCAATATCCTGTAATAGAAATAAGGCCATGCTTATTAAAAACAATGTGCGTTCTCCCTCATCTTAAACGGCACCGACCGCCATTGATGTACACATACCCATTTGAGCATTCAGCACATAGAGAATATTGCATCACCCCATTGTCTATGCCTTTCCATATATAGGCCTCAAGTCAATTAATTTCTGCAAAACAACTGATATCATTATTCAATGCTCCTTTAAAAGAACCAACCACAGAGACTGTTGCGCATAACAATTTATCAATGACACGAGCTCGCTCCGAGCTCCCCTGTAGACTTACCGCATAAACGTAGTGGAACATTTCAGAGGAGGAGGGTGATGCAGGTCAGAAGTGGGTGTTATGTAATAGACTAACAGGTTGAAACAGTACTGCTATCCAACTCGCCCAAGATATCCCCCTCCCACCTTGGCTCAGAAACACAAGCCTGTGTCTGTGTGTACATGTGTGAACCTGTGTGTGTGTGTATGTATACGTGTGTGTGTGTGTGGTACAGGTCTGTTTTCTGACATTCTCATTCTCCCCACCTCTCTCTTCCTATCCAGTCACTACATGCATGCAACTCAGTGTTCCTGACAAGAATATAAATCATTTGATGGACAGTTACATTTTTCTAAGATGGGAAACAAATGGAGAACATTTCTGAAGTTATTGCATTCCTCTTTTATACATAGCATGTTTTGTTGCTTAATAACGATGGCGATGGAAAAGGAAAACAACTTGCTCAATGTGATGGTGCTGCTTTTGAAAAACATTTGACTGCATAGTACAGTGGTATTCAACTCTTACCCTACGAGGTCCGGAGCCTGCTGGTTTTCTCTTCTACCTGATAATTAATTGCAAATAACAGATGTCCCAGGTCTAAATCAGTCCCTGATTAGAGGGGAATAATAAAACAAATGGCAGTGGAACTGTGACAGCTACTAAACCAGATATACAGTATATGTGGTGCTTTTGAGCCACATATTTGCAGATTGACTGACAGGTTAAATCATTTTGGATTGGCTAGATGGCTAGCTAATGTTTTTGTTTGAAAATGCATCTGGACACATTACCAGCTTTTTTGTTTCACCTGGCTGCCATTTCCTGATCCTTTAAGAGTATCTTTTCAGGAGTGGCATGAAGCGTAGAGGAATACAGCAGTGCTGAGGCAGAGGGCTGTGTGGTGAGCATTTTGGCACCCAGAGCTGCTAAGGCATCACCCAATTGGCTACACAGAGTGGAAGAGGAGAAGTCCAGTGGCTGTAAGACTCGGGTTGGTTCCCAGACTTGCCCTCTACAAGATCACCAGCAGACTCCATCACCATCATCTACCACCCTCTGACCAGCTACCTTCCCTCAAGCCATTAACTGACCCTTTCCATCTTCTGAGGATGCAGCTTTCAAAGACCTGGCCTCTATTGGTTGACCTGTCATGATACTGCTTATTGCTTGCTTGTTTTTTTCTCTTGAAGCGCTTTGAGATACTATGAAAGCGCTATAGAAGTTTAATACATCATTGTACGTTTTGAGGTGAGAAATGTGGTGGTTACTCAAGTTACTACTATATTGTTATGCTAACCAACCAGTGGGAGAGATGAGGAAGCACTTAAGGCTATTTCCTCTCCATAGGAAAGCGCTTTCATATCCCTTTCCTTTTCTAGCATATGAGGGCTCTTCCCACTGGCGCAATGCTTGTGGGGTGACAGTGCATGTTTGTATTGTTTTTTGTGTGTGTGTTTGGGTGCATGTGTGAGCTGCCTCCCCAAAGCCTTTCATCACAGTGGGAAAATAAGACTGAATCACAAATGGCACCCTATTCCCTATATAGTGCACCATTTTTGACCAGAGCCCCATGTGCCCTGGTCAAAAGTAGTTCACTATATAGCGAATCTGGTGCAATTTGATACGCAAGCTGGGTGAAATTTTCTTATCCATCAGTCTACAATACCTCACATATTGCAGCATTATTGTTATTATATTATTCACACCTTTTCCAATCTATTCAAACTTTCTTAGAGAGTGAAGTAATGCTGATACACACAAAGGAAAATCTAATTTTCAATCTCATGTTTTTCCCATAAAATTGGCATGTATTGTAAAATGTATCATGTATTTTTTCCCCTGCTGGCGACTCATTTCTGGCCTTGGTATCTCCATCATGACTCACAACATCACAATAGAAATGAAAAACATTCCCCTATACTGCTGTCAGTGCTGGAACTCATTTCCTCTGTGCAGATTGCTGTGTATCTGAGGAAACAACACTAGGGTTGTGCACTACTTTTGACCAGGACTCATAGGGCTTTGGACAAAAGTAGTGCACTATGTTGGGAATAGGGTGCCATTTGGGATGCAGTCAATATTGGAGCTGTTAGCTAGCTGTGATGATTCAGAGGGTCTGGTCCCTGTTTTCGCGCCCACCTCCTCACCCCTTGTTCACCCCTCCCTCAGACAAATAGTGTATATTTCTAAAGGAATTCCCTTGGTGTGGGAGTGGACCTTGTGCAGATGTTGGAAGTTGGAATTCAGCCATTTTACTCCACAGAATATCCCCCTCTTATAATCTTTTCCCTCTTTCCCTTTCTTTTTCTATCCAACTCCTGCCTTCTGCACGCAACGGCACGCAACTGCACGCAGACGCAAAATGCATATGGTGGAATGCAGCCCTTTTACTTGGCAGACACCCCCTATCTTTTTATTTTTCTAACTCCTGCCTTAATCTGCACTCAGACGCAACCTCTGTACTTGCTTGTTTATTCACTCACATAAACACACACAAGTTATGCGTCCAAACTGCTGGTCCCAGGTTTTTTCATGACCAGTCGTGGAAGCCAAAATGTCTGCTGTTAAAGTGGAGCACTAGGAGCAGTAGGAGAACTATAGGACTAACTACACACGCAACACAAAGAGATGGATTTTCAACATTGAATACTCTGATAGGAACACTGCACAACACAACAACACATTGAATTCTAGTCCATCCAAAAAGCAGGTCAAACATGAAAAAGGCAGAGAAATAGAAGAAGTCATTGATTGATGTTTTATGACATAACAGAGTTTGACATTTTGATAGCCTGGTTTTATTGCAACTTCTCCATAGCCATGTTTTATGGTGGTGGGTTGGGGGGAGGGAGGAAGGGAGGAGTGGAAGGAGGGAGTGGTGGAGGGAGGGAGGGAGGCGGTGGTCCAAGAGAAGACTGTGTCTGTTTCTCTAATCCTCTTTCTCTCTCGCTCAGCTGGTGGGGGCCTACTGGGGAGTCCTGCTTCACCATCCGTACCAGAAACACACACACACAATAGTGGATGGGATCTGTCTGAATACTGTAACTCATTACTGTACCAAGTTCTCTCCAACACTACAGTATAGAGACAGATATGAGATAAATGTACTCAAAGAAACATAACGCATTCATATGTTATATTTGACATGATGCAGTTATACTCTTGTGCAAAATACTGCATTACCGCACACCCATTGTATAATGTTGCATGTTCTTTTAAAGCAACAGGTGATATTGTGTAACTTGAGAATTTTGACTGATTTCGACTATTTGGTCATTCCATCACGTGTAAAGTCTATTTCCATGTGGTGGTTTCATGGCATCTACCTCTGTCATTCCAGACAGTGTGTATCCATGGTGATTCCATACAATTACCTAGGGTGACACATTACAATCAGGAGCTGGCATATTAGGACATATTTACAGTGCCTTCAGAAAGTATTCACATCCCTTGACTTTTTCCACATTTTGTTGTTACAAAGTCGTATTTAAAAGGATTTAATTGTAATTTTTTTGTCAACGATCTACACAAAATACTCTGTAATGTCAAAGTGGAAGAAGAATTCAATTATTCAAATATTTTTTTTTACTCAATGGAAAATAGAACACTAATATATCTTCATTAGGTAAGTATTCAAGCCCCTTAGTCGAAGTCTCTAAGAGCTTTGCGCACCTGGATTGTACAATATTTTCTGATTATTCTTAAAAAACATCTTCAAGTCCTGTCAAGTTGGTTGTTGATCATTGCTAGACAGCCATTTTCAAGTCTTGCCATATATTTTCAAGACAATTTAAGTAGAAAATTTAACTAGACCACTCAGGAACATTCAATGCTGTGTTGGTAAGTAACTTCAGTGTATATTTGGCCTTGTGTTTCAGGTTATTTTCCTGCTTAAAGTGAATTAGTCTCCCAATATCTGTTGGAAAGCAGACTGAAGCAAGTTTTCCTCTAGGATTTGACAGTTACTTTAGTGCCTTGTTGCACGCTGGATGCATGTTTTGGAATATTTCTATTCTGTACCGTCTTCCTTCTTTGCACTGTGGCAATTACTATAGTATTGTGGAGTAACTATAACGTTGTTGATCCATCCTCAGTTTTCTCCTATCACAGCCATTAAACTCTGTAACTGTTTTAAATTCACCATTTGCTTCATGGTGAATTCCTTAAGTGGTTTCCTTCTTCTTCGGCAACTGAGTTCGGAAGGGTGGCAATATCTTTGTAGTGACTGGGTGTATTAATACACCATCCAAAGTGTAATTAATAACTGCACCATGCTCAAAGGGATATTCAATGTCTGCTTCTTCTTTTTTTTTTTTACCTATCTACCAATAGGTGCCTTCTTTATGAACCATTGGAAAATGGTCTTTGTGGTTGAATCTGTGTTTAAAATTCACTGCTAGACTGAGGGACCTTACAGATAGTTATTTGTATTCGGGGGTACAGAGATGGGGTAGTCATAAAAAAATTACATTAAACACTATTATTGCACACAGAGTGAGTCCATGCAACTTATTATGTGACTTGTTAAGCACATTTTTATTCCTGTACTTATTTAGGCTTGCCATAACAAAAGGTTTGAATACTTATTGACTCAAGACATTTTGAGCTTTTCATTTGCAAACATTTCTAAAAACATAATTCCACTTTGACATTATGGGGTATTGTGTGTAGATCAGGGATGCAACAAAATGTGGAAAAAGTCGAGGGCCTCCCGGGTGGCGCAGTGGTCTAGGGCACTGCAACGCAGTGCTAACTGCGCCACCAGAGTCTCTGGGTTCGCCCCCAGGCTCTGTCGCAACCGGCCGCGACCGGGAGGTCCGTGGGGCGACGCACAATTGGGCCAGCGTCGTCCGGTTTAGGGAGGGTTTGGCCGGTAGGGATTTCCTTGTCTCATCGCGCTCCAGCGACTCCTGTGGCGGGCTGGGCGCAGTGCGCGCTAACCAAGGGGGGCCAGGTGCACGGTGTTTCCTCCGACACATTGGTGCGGCTGGCTTCCGGGTTGGAGGCGCGCTGTGTTAAAGAAGCAGTGCGGCTTGGTTGGGTTGTGCTTCGGAGGACGCATAGCTTTCGACCTTCGTCTCTCCCGAGCCCGTACGGGAGTTGTAGCGATGAGACAAGATAGTAATTACTAGCGATTGGATACCACGAAAATTGGGGAGAAAAAGGGATAAAATTTATAAAATAAAAAATTATTTAAAAAAATTGAAAAAAAATGTGGAAAAAGTCAAGGGGTGTGAATACTTTCTGAATGCACTCTATAAACCAAGGGAGTGGCAGCTAGCCTAGCACTAGGTAGTATACGTGCCAAATGGCACCCTATTCCCTATATAGTGCACTATTTTTCACCAGACTCCAATGGGCAGACTACACCACCTTGGCTGAAACCTAGCATATCACTCTATTCCTCTGGCTAAAATTAATAGTGTGTGTGTGTGTGTGTGTGTGTGTGTGTGTGTGTGTGTGTGTGTGTGTGTGTGTGTGTGTGTGTGTGTGTGTGTGTGTGTGTGTGTGTGTGTGTGTGTGTGTGTGTGTGTGTGCGCATATGTGCATTACAGCAGCAGTTACAGGGAAATCCTAACCACTGCATAATGAACCCCAGATTGCTATAGCAACAAGGTCAATGCAATTACTAACTCATTGGACGAACAGCGGTAAGCCACAGCTTTCAAAGGGATGGATCGACACACACACATGAAAGAAGATGTAATCCATCATAGATGAAGCAGATTGATGCATCTAAATGGAAACCTCTTATGATATGATTGTGTTGAGTATGGTAGACTTCTATTAGCTTAGCTGACCCACATGACTACATAGCGAGGAAGAGCTCTGACTCACTGTCAGGTGGACTTCGAGAGATGGTGTTAGCTAGACTAGATTTCTATAGCATACTTTTCACCAATCAAATTAGGTAACCAAGGAAGCAGACCAAAAAATAAACCCAGGGTCTCCGACCCCCCTTCATTTTGGAAATACATCATAATGTAAAAAAGTTTTGAAGAGGAAATTTTGTGTGTTGTTCAGCCACCCCCAAAATCAGCTGGCTAATGAAATGATAATGGCCCACCATGTCAGTAAAGTCACAGCATCCTGCAGACAGTGTGTGTGTGTGTGTGTGTGTGTGTGTGTGTGTGTGTGTGTGTGTGTGTGTGTGTGTGTGTGTGTGTGTGTGTGTGTGTGTGTGTGTGTGTGTGCCACAGCATCTTGCAGACAGTGTGTGTGTGTGTGTGTGTGTGTGTGCCACAGCATCTTGCAGACAGTGTGTGTGTGTGTGTGTGTGTGTGTGTGTGTGTGTGTGTGTGTGTGTGTGTGTGTGTGTGTCTGTGTGTGTGTGTGTGTGTGTGTGTGTGTGTGTGTGTGTGTGTGTGTGTGTGTGTGTGTGTGTGTGTGTGTGTGTGTGTGTGTGTGTGTGCGTGTGTCACAGCATCTTGCAGACAGGCAGACAGCTCTGATTTAATTACCTTGTTTTCCTCTTCTGCCTTTCTGTCTGTCATCAAGTCAGCCTATAAACTATGACCCTGATCTGTTTCACCTTTCTTTGTGCTTGTCTCCACCCCCCTCCAGGTGTCGCCCATCTTTCCCATTTTCCCCTGTGTATTTATACCTGTGACTCTGTTTGTCTGTTGCCAGTTTGTTTTGTCCGTCAAGCCTACCAGCGTTTTTCCCCTTGCTCCTGTCTTTTTCTATAGTTCCTGTTTTCTAGTTTTCCCGGTTTTGACCATTCTGCCTGCCCTGACCCTGAGCCTGCCTGTTGTTCTATACCTTGTCACATCACCCTAGATTATTGGCCTCTGCCTGCCCTGACCCTGAGACTGCCTGCCGTTCTGTACCTTTTGACTCTGATCTGGATTACTGACCTCTGCCTGCCCTTGACCTGTCGTTTTGTCTGCCCCCTGTTGTAGTAATACACTTTTGTTAGTTCGACACTATCTGCATCTGGGTCTTCCCTGAAATGTGATAGAATGGTCCTTTTAGGTCATTTAGCTTGATCACTCAGACTGCCTGGTTCGGTTCAGCCTCATCTCAACTCAGAAAATTGGAAGAGATAAAATAAAGCGGGATTATTAATCTTGATCAAACGCACTCTGCCTTCTATCACCATCTGACCACACAGTGAAGATTATGTTCTAGGCCGTACAGGACTGAATACATGTCCTGTAAGATGCAGAGGGTTCACTAAAGGGTTAGTATGTCATCGTGTATTATTTTTTACAACTATTGAGTAGTATGTATGTTGAAATATGACTTATTTATATCACTGGAGTAAAAGGAATTTAACATTTGTCAGTGCCTGACCAAAACCACCTCACAATCACACTACTCTAAAGGGTACGTACTGTAAGGCTCATTTATGACATTTCCATTACATAGTAAGGGACATAATTAATCTCCATGAAGACAAAGGAGTTGTTGAGTTTTTCCTTTGTAGCCTAAGTGGCAGTGCTGACCAAAACCGCCTCACAATCACACTCTTCTAAATGTACGACTCATAGAGTGATAATAACCTTATAATTCTCTCTACTGTACTTCATACACTGCCAATATACACATGGCCTGTGTCCCAAATGGCACCAGGGTCAGAAGTAGTGCACTATAAAGGGAATAGCATGCCATTTGGGATGTATCCCTATACTTTCACACACAACCCCTTCTATCAAGCCCAGTGAAGTGCAGGGACATCCCACACGGATTACCGAATGTTCTGAGTCATACAGTATCCCCCACAAGGGAATCCCATCCTGTTTTCTAGACTGTAGGCTAAACCAGAGGAGGGAATCATTGGCATCATGTTGGACATGGAAATGTTGCTATTATCGCCATAGTCCACATCCCAAATGGCAGCCTATTCCCTTTAACTTTTGACCAGAGCCCTATGGGCACTATGAAGGGAATAGGGTGCCATGTGGGACACAGAGTGACTTGGCTTTATTCTCTTGGCTATACTGTGGAAATATAGTGATAAGCTCTCTATTACGGCTTGTCAGCCCATCTTCCATCATGGATTACAGTCAATTAGAGTAGGATCAATGCAACTACATCAACATTTTTTTATTTATATGGGCTGGCAAAGTGTTGAATTGATCCTTCAAGCTCCCATTCCCCGTCATAGGGCCTGAACATACAGTACAAAGTAATAAATGACCCAAAAAGCCTGTGATCCACTCAGCTTGACTTATTGTGGCAATACTTAATGGTTACATACACGCATGATAGAGCATGTAAGTTGCCTGGAGTCAATAAACGTGAGGAATGTCCATAGGAGCAGACTCCATTTACTGCTGTCTCTGGGATTGCCTGTATAGCCTCTAGAGAAATTCACTTAGATGTTTTTCCTATAGGCTAGCTATTACCTGGGGCAGTTTGTAAGTCATTCAATAAATAACTTCAATTTAAATGTTTTATTCTATTCTATTCCATGTTGGTTTAATTCAGAAATCCTAGCCTGAAACCAATGCCAAAATGTTTATGTTTGAGTTATTGTTGGTAGGAGGCAGCTGCTATCCAACATGTAACCTTTCTAATTTCAGAAGGCCTATATCATTATCCATTGAACTCCACAATGGAACAGAGTACGTTACCTCTTTTGCTATTGCTTGAAAGACTACAATGTGAGTACAGTATGCAGGACGAACATTCTGATGGTGAATACTTTGTGCCTTTAGCATCTATAAGTATACGCCTCTAGATTTAATACCAAAAACAGTTGTTTTATAATAGGACCTTTAATCTCAGACAAACACATCAATGACATTACCCTGTAGGTGGTCTCACTCCTAAACAGCAGGTAACCAATCAGCATCGTAGTGAGTTAAATGAGATGTAAATATAAACATCTGGCTGCAAGGTCGGGGAGGGTGACAGTGGTGTCATTACAAACATTCACTGGCAATGTCAGACACACTTTTCAGACCCACTTCAATATACTTTGAACAGCATTTGCACATAAACTGTTTCTTTGAGACCCTTGTGTAATGTTCTTGTAGACAATGAACGCATGGCAGTAACTAGCTAATATGTTTGTTTTCTAACCTGTCATGAGAGTGGGAAACCTAATGACTAACTAAATTACATGCACACAAACAATATTGAGGGGAAAGGAGGTTTAGTCTTCTTTTAAAAGCTGGCGGTTGTGTTGCTAACTTCCCCAACCAAAGATAACTTTTAAAGAAAAAGCATATGTTGAATGCAGGCCAACCAACCTGCAGGTTCAGAGGTGAAAATGACCGTGAACTACTCAATATCCCTCTCCTTGACCATCACCGCACCGAAGTGCTTACCTGTGTCATCCTGTGTTGATTTTTCCACAGACTGTCATTTGAGTGAGTGATATAAATCAGAAGGATCAGGACAGGGCGGATGGATGTATTACCACATGCTACCTGACTATCTAAACACTATCCACAGACAGCTAAGTATTATAGCAACTACACAGTTTATCAGCTCCCGGACATTTATGTCAAATACAGAACACCTAAAATAAACAAATTACATCAAGAGAATGTCAAAGTAGAAATGTCATGTTATGTAAGACATTTTAAGGGTGGTCACAGATCAAGGCTAGTCCTGGACTCGAAGAATTCTGGATAAAGATTCTTCGTTGAGTTTGCTTTTCAGTCTAGGACTAGGCTTAATCTGTGTCTGGAAAACTGTCCCTCAATGTTGTATTTGAAATAAATAAAGGAAGAAATGCTAGATGTCAAAACAGCTCTTATAAATAGAAAGCTTTACATAATTGAAGCACCATCTATGGTGGTTACATCTGTATCGTCCTTGGCATCTGTGTAATAACTGCATTGCTTGTCACATCGAGTTTGAGTTTGAGTTTATTGATTCTTGCTCACAGATAAAACTAAAGAAATATAGAACTGACATCAAGAAAAAAAAACACTCACTTAAAATACATAATACATGGCATGAATAGAATACAGAACACTTAAAACATATACAGGACAGTTCATGGCTGTTTCTCAGGAGCCTGGTGGTGCATAAAGACAATATTGTGCATCTGCCTTTGCTGAATTCCTATGATAAGTGTGTATTCTTGAGTAAACTGCTGTTGCTTTCCATTCATCTTATGTCATCCTTAATATGTGTCCGAAATTGTCTTTCCATCATCTTAAGGACATCTAGCTGCATATACAAGAAATTCAATATCCCACCACTCCATGTACTGTAATCACCGCAGATTCCATCCACACTGCTGTGGATGCTACAGATTTATTATCTGCAGAGAAAAATGCATGGCCTTTGCAATCTTAACTCAAAATGTTTTGCTTATTACAAAATCCATGATGAAATGCATTCTTCTCCCTTGCCCCTGAACCTCTATTGATTGAACAAGGGCAATTTGTTTTAAATGATTGAGGTGATTACATTGCACTGAACACACAACAACACTACCTACGGTGCTGTGATCTATTGGCAATATGTCAGCCTGTATGTTTTTACAAGATTATATAGAATTTCTTAAGCTCTCATAATGACAAGAAGAGGAATGAATTACTTGAGAATTTATGAACGTTGTAATGATTCCCTTTTAAACACCAATTGAATCTGCTGTTGTGTATGGTGGTTTTATGTTGTCCACAACTCATCTGTGTTCCTTTAACAACTGTGCTTTTTCATGACTTATGTTCGTATAAGACAGCAATGATCTGAACAGGTTTGTTATTATATTGCCAGTTTCCCACCAAGCAATATAATCCATAGTAATATTACTTCAGAGCAATTACTTTTTATTCAGTGTAGACTACCCTTGGTGTAGTAATAAGGATTTTATTATGTGAACAATAATTCAACTGCATCTTTCAAACCCTACAGTTGCAACACAGACTACACACACTCACATCCAGAGCCCTGGTTTAGACTGCCATTACTGTAGTTCATTCTGGCCTTCCTCGCTCTTCACTCTAATGAATGCTGCTTCCGCTATTAATACTCAATCAATAATGCAAAAACCCATTCTGAATGGAAATCCATCCCTCTCTCTCTCTCTCTCTCTCTCTCTCTCTCTCTCTCTCTCTCTCTCTCTCTCTCTCTCTCTCTCTCTCTCTCTCTCTCTCTCTCTCTCTCTCTCTCTCTCTCTCTCTCTCTCTCTCTCTCTCTCTCTCTCTCTCTCTCTCTCTCTCTCTCTCTCTCTCTCTCTCTCTCTCTCTCTCTCTCTCTCATAATGAGTCAGGTTAATTTTCCTTTTGAGCTTTAACGACCTTTAACAGAACAATTGGATTAGTTGGTTTTCATGAGGACTAGTGCAATCATTAGCTCACGGAGTCATAGAGTTGTTTGTCAAAGCAACTGACACAAAGGGTTTGTTTTGAAGGTCCTTTGTGTCCATTTAGATTTAGAGATGCACTTAGCTAACCGATGGGCTCTTTGGAAATGCAACAAAAACTATAGTGATAACTTTCGAGGTCAATTGAGATGGGAAAATAGTCTGAAAGAAAATGATGAACCCATTAGCTCCAATCTCTGCAACTTTGTTGAGTTTCCATCAGTATGTTATGTTAGCATGAGGGAAGTATAACCAGGGTTGGGGAGTAACGGATTACAAAAAAACGGTAACTGTAATCCATTACGTTACCAGCAAAAATATTGTAATCAGATTACAGATACTTTGAAAAACTAGATGATTACGTAGGGCAGGGGTGTCAAACTCATTCCACGGAGGGCCTTGTGTCTGCAGGTTTTTGGTCTTTCCTTTCAATAAAGCCCTAGACAACCAGGTGTGGGGAGTTCCTAACTAATTAGTGATGTTAATTCATCAATCAAGTATAAGGGAGGAGCGAAAACCCGCAGACACTCGGCCCCCCGTGGAATGAGTTTGACACCTGTGACGTAGGGGATTACATTTAAATTCAGAAACGAGGTTTGCGAGAGAAATTATCTTTGACACTGTTTTTCTCAATGACATTCAAATCAGCAATGAAAAAATTTAAACTCAGTTTTTCACAGTTCCTGACATTTAATCCTAGTAAAAATACCCTGTTTTATGTCAGTTAGGATCACCACTTCATTTTAAGAATGTGAAATGTCAGAATAATGTGAAATGATTGGAATTCTGATAGACTTTGGGTTTTAATGTAAATATATAATTGAATCGTATTATTATATGTAGTAGAAAGCAATGGGTTAGAAGAAGCCTACATAACCAACCCATAAAGTAAAATGTAACATCCATATATGGTCAGCTATGTAAACTTTAACATTGATTTATCCTGCAATAGATGTGGTTCAATTGGTAATATACATTGTCTTCTTCTAATGCCTCTTAAGGGGAAAGGAATCTAAAAGTAACTGAATGTAATCAGATTACGTTACTGAGTTTGGGTAATCAAAAAGTAACATTACTGATTACAATTTTGGACAGGTAACTAGTAACTGTAATGGATTACATTTAGCAAGTAATCTACCCAACCCTGAGTATAACGAACATTTTCAGAGGATGTTCTGCTAATAGGATGCTAAGTGTTGCCTTAAAGTGGGTGGAATGGGTACGGGATGACCTATTCGACATATTCATTTTACTGTTTGTAATCATCTTGGAAATCTTATTATCAGTCCAACCAAGAACAGAGTGGACTAGGCATCAAGTCATTTACCATGTGAATGTGCAGTCTTGTTGCAGTTCTGTGCATCCTGCAAATCACTGTAACTGGTAATTAAAACGTTTTTTCTTGCCTCATCTGATTTTGGTAATAAACCTGCACCGTTATTCCATTTAAGTACACACTGCTCTTGTATCATGTTGTTGTAGCGTGAAGGTTGCATTGACTCAATACCATTGACTAACAGGAAAAGCATAACAAGCAGGTGCTTGCAGGAGAGGAGGCGTGTGGTGGGAGGGATCGAAAGTACTAACTACACTGCATTTTAGACATTTTCACTCACTCACAGAAACTGACACACACAAGCACGTACCAAGGCATGTGCACAGCACACGGATGGATGTTACAGATATAGGATCTGAATTTGAGCCAGTTTGCTACAGCAGGAAAATAATGTGAAATGTTATGTGAATTATATTTAATAGACACTTCTGTGGGGATTAATACATTTTTCATAAGGGAAAATCAAGTCTGAAATTTCAAAGTGGAAATTACAGACTTCAGAAGTCTTTTAAAACCTCAAATACATTACAAGTGTTAAATGTCCTGCATTGCAAGAAAGTTCTCCTGCAACAGGGTGATCAAATGAAGGTCCTACAGGTATCTGTAAGTATCCTGCAAAGGCCCATGGATATGTGGGTGTTAAGTACAGTGACAGTACGGGAAATACTGTATCCATTCATGTTATTCTAACTAGACTGTTAATCCATATATTCATCATTATGATTGCTTTATTTTATGCATGCCATGTAAATATTCATTCACAGTAACTTGCAGTTTTGAGAATGTTAAAGCAGGTGTGTTAGTGGTGGGAAGGAACAAAAGCCCGCACACACCGTGAGTCAACCCTCCAGGCCCGGAGATGCTAATCCCTGGTCTATATGGACCTTCCACCAGAACAAATTACTATCGTCTATAATTTCATGCATTCAACATAAATTACTAATGTATAGTCCATAC
Organism: Salvelinus fontinalis; assembly: GCF_029448725.1. Lineage (NCBI taxonomy): Eukaryota > Metazoa > Chordata > Actinopteri > Salmoniformes > Salmonidae > Salvelinus > Salvelinus fontinalis. The sequence goes on along the minus strand of NC_074690.1, from coordinate 23,988,211 downwards.
AAAGTGCATCCGAAATGGCAACCTATTCCCTATATAGTACACTACTTTACTACTAAAAGTGGTGCACTATAGGGAATTGGGTACCATTTGAGATACAGCCCTAGTCACAATGCATAACTAATGAGCAGGCTATAAACACAGTGTTATGAATGAGTAATGTGCTCCATCCTTTTATGTGTGTGTCTGCGAACCAATTCAATGATATAATATGTTGTATTATAAACTGGGTGGTTCGAGCTCTTAATGCTGATTGTCTGACAGCCATGGTACATCAGACCGTATACCATCGATATGACAAAACCTTTATTTTTACTGCTCTAATTATGTTGGTAACCAGTTTATAATAGCAATAAGGCACCTCAGGGGTTTGTGATATATGGCCAATATACCATGGCTAAGGGCTGTGTCCAGGCACTCCGCGTTGCGTCGTGCTAAGAACTTCCCTTACCCGTGGTATATTAGCCAGGCAGCAGGGGCGGCAGGTAGGGGCGGCAGGTAGCCTAGTGGTTAGAGTGTTAGAGCGTTGGACTTGCAACCAAAAGGTTGCCAGATCTAATCCCCGAACTGACAAAGCAAAAATCTGTTGTTCTGCCCCTGTACAAGGCAGTTACCCCACTGTTCCAAGGCTGTCATTGAAAACAAGAATTTGTTCTTAATTGACTTGTCTAGTTAAAAAAAATATATATACACTGCTCAAAAAAATAAAGGGAACACTTAAACAACACAATGTAACTCCAAGTCAATCACACTTCTGTGAAATCAAACTGTCCACTTAGGAAGCAACACTGATTGACAATAAATTTCACATGCTGTTGTGCAAATGGAATAGACAAAAGGTGGAAATTATAGGCAATTAGCAAGACACCCCCAAAAAAGGAGTGATTCTGCAGGTGGTGATCACAGACCACTTCTCAGTTCCTATGCTTCCTGGCTGATGTTTTGGTCACTTTTGAATGCTGGCGGTGCTCTCACTCTAGTGGTAGCATGAGACGGAGTCTACAACCCACACAAGTGGCTCAGGTAGTGCAGTTCATCCATACTTGTTGTATTCCTGTTGAATCTGCAGACGTGTTGCTGTGCGTTTTGTTGCTGTGCGTCTGCAGACGTGTTGCTGTGCGTTTTGTTGCTGTGCGTTTTGCTGCCAACTTTACTTTACTTTGCTAGCTGACAACTTTACGTTTTTTGTTTTGTTTCTGTTTTTAATTACCGTTTATATTTTTAGTTTTTCCATCGCAACTTTTTTCCCTCATTCAACTTTTTCACTCCGGACGCTTTATCTGGACATGGTTCGTCAACACCTTCAACAGCCGAAGCTAAGTAGTAACATTAACATGATGTCTTCTAATTGCAGTCGCTGTACTCATAATATACAGGAGAACGATCGCCTTACGGCGAAAATAGCTGTGCTGCAAGCCCAGCTTCAGACGCAATCGTTAGGCAAGGGTAATTTCAGTGTAGGAAAGGAAGAAACAGCGTCTGTGCCACCAGTAAGTACAGATAGTAACGTTAGTATAAATCCCTCCGCACAGTCCCCGCAGCCGGACAACTTTCTCATGGCTTCTGGAGGGAAATGCTGTTGGAATGCTCAACCGGTGTCGCTCATTCAGCCGACAGAAACTTTCAACCGGTTTTCCCCATTATGTAGCGAGTCGGAGTCTGAGTCTGAGTCTTCTCTTGTCTCTACTCCTCCCGTTACGGGGTCTGAGACGCCGAAGGCTCCCACCGTTAGCTCTGACAAATTGAAAACCCTAGTCATTGGCGACTCCATTACCCGCAATATTAGACTTAAAACGAATCACCCAGCGATCATACACTGTTTACCAGGGGGCAGGGCTACCGACGTTAAGGCTAATCTTAAGATGGTGCTGGCTAAAGCTAAATCTGGCGAGTGTAGAGAGTATAGAGATATTGTTATCCACGTCGGCACCAACGATGTTAGGATGAAACAGTCAGAGGTCACCAAGTGCAACATAGCTTCAGCGTGTAAATCAGCTAGAAAAATGTGTCGGCATCGAGTAATTGTCTCTGGCCCCCTCCCAGTTAGGGGGAGTGACGAGCTCTACAGCAGAGTCTCAGCACTCAATCGCTGGTTGAAAACTGTTTTCTGCCCCTCCCAAAAGATAGAATTTGTAGATAATTGGCCCTCTTTCTGGGACTCACCCACAAACAGGACCAAGCCTGACCTGCTAAGGAGTGACGGACTCCATCCTACCTGGAGGGGTGCTCTCATCTTCTCTACCAACATAGATAGGGCTCTAACTCCTTTAGCCCCACAATGAAATAGAGTGCAGGCCAGGCAGCAGGCTGTTAGCCAACCTGCCAGCTTAGTGGAGTCTGCCAATAGCACAGTCAGTGTAGTCAGCTCAGCCATACCCATTGAGACTGTGTCTGTGCCTCGACCTAGGTTGGGCAAAACTAAACATGGCGGTGTTCGCCTTAGCAATCTTATTAGGATAAAGACCTCCTCCATTCCTGCCATTATTGAAAGAGATCGTGATACCTCACATCTCAAAATAGGGTTACTTAATGTTAGATCCCTCACTTCAAAGGCAGTCATAGTCAATGAACTAATCACTGATCATAATCTTGATGTGATTGGCCTGACTGAAACATGGCTTAAGCCTGATGAATTTACTGTGTTAAATGAGGCCTCACCTCCTGGTTACACTAGTGACCATATCCCCCGTGCATCCCGCAAAGGCGGAGGTGTTGCTAACATCTACGATAGCAAATTTAAATTTACAAAAAAAAAAATGGCGTTTTCGTCTTTTGAGCTTCTAGTCATGAAATCTATGCAGCCTACTCAATCACTTTTTATAGCTACTGTTTACAGGCCTCCTGGGCCATATACAGCGTTCCTCACTGAGTTTCCTGAATTCCTATCAGACCTTGTAGTCATAGCAGATCATATTCTAATTTTTGGGGATTTTAATATTCACATGGAGAAGTCCACAGACCCACTCCAAAAGTCTTTCGGAGCCATCATCGACTCAGTGGGTTTTGTCCAACATGTCTCTGGACCTACTCACTGCCACAGTCATACTCTGGACCTAGTTTTGTCCCATGGAATAAATGTTGTAGATCTTAATGTTTTTCCACATAATCCTGGACTATCGGACCACCATTTTATTACGTTTGCAATCGCAACAAATAATCTGCTCAGACCCCAACCAAGGAGCATCAAAAGTCGTGCTATAAATTCTCAGACAACACAAAAATTCCTTGATGCCCTTCCAGACTCCTTCTGCCTACCCAAGGACGTCAGAGGACAAAAATCAGTTAACCACTTAACTGAGGAACTCAATTTAACCTTGCGCAATACCCTAGATGCAGTTGCACCCCTAAAAACGAAAAACATTTGTCATAAGAAACTAGCTCCCTGGTATACAGAAAATACCCGAGCTTTGAAGCAAGCTTCCAGGAAATTGGAACGGAAATGGCGCCACACAAAACTGGAAGTCTTCCGACTAGCTTGGAAAGACAGTACCGTGCAGTACCGAAGATCCCTCACTGCTGCTCGATCATCCTACTTTTCCAACTTAATCGAGGAAAATAAGAACAATCCAAAATTTATTTTTGATACTGTTGCAAAGCTAACTAAAAAGCAGCATTCCCCAAGAGAATGGCTTTCACTTCAGCAGTAATGAATTCATGAACTTCTTTGAGGAAAAGATCATGACCATTAGAAAGCAAATTACGGACTCCTCTTTGAATCTGCGTATTCCTCCAGGGCTTAGCTGTCCTGGATCTGCACAGCTCTGCGAGGGCCTGGGATCGGGAGAGACACTTAAGTGTTTTAGTACTATATCTCTTGACACAATGATGAAAATAATCATGGCCTCTAAACCTTCAAGCTGCATACTGGATCCTATTCCTACTAAACTGCTGAAGGAGCTGCTTCCTGTGCTTGGCCCTCCTATGTTGAACATAATAAACAGCTCTCTATCCACCGGATGTGTACCAAACTCACTAAAAGTGGCAGTGATAAAGCCTCTCTTGAAAAAGCCAAACCTTGACCCGGAAAATATAAAAAACTATCGGCCTATATCGAATCTTCCATTCCTCTCAAAAATTTTAGAAAAAGCTGTTGCGCAGCAACTCACTGCCTTTCTGAAGACAAACAATGTATACGAAATGCTTCAGTCTGGTTTTAGACCCTATCATAGCACTGAGACTGCACTTGTGAAGGTGGTAAATGACCTTTTAATGGCGTCAGACCGAGGCTCTGCATCTGTCCTCGTGCTACTAGACCTTAGTGCTGCCTTTGACACCATCGATCACCACATTCTTTTGGAGAGACTGGAAACCCAAATTGGTCTACACGGACAAGTTCTGGCCTGGTTTAGATCTTACCTGTCGGAAAGATATCAGTTTGTCTCTGTGAATGGTCTGTCCTCTGACAAATCAACTGTACATTTCGGTGTTCCTCAAGGTTCCGTTTTAGGACCACTATTGTTTTCACTATATATTTTACCTCTTGGGGATGTTATTCGAAAACATAATGTTAACTTTCACTGCTATGCGGATGACACACAGCTGTACATTTCAATGAAACATGGTGAAGCCCCAAAATTTCCCTCGCTAGAAGCCTGTGTTTCAGACATAAGGAAGTGGATGGCTGAAAACTTTCTACTTTTAAACTCGGACAAAACAGAGATGCTTGTTCTAGGTCCCAAGAAACAAAAAGATCTTCTATTGAATCTGACAATTAATCTTGATGGTTGTAAAGTCGTCTCAAATAAAACTGTGAAGGACCTCGGCGTTACTCTGGACCCTGATCTCTCTTTTGACGAACATATCAAGACTGTTTCAAGGACAGCTTTTTTCCATCTACGTAACATTGCAAAAATCAGAAATTTTCTGTCCAAAAATGATGCAGAAAAATTAATCCATGCATTTGTTACTTCTAGGTTAGACTACTGCAATGCTCTACTTTCCGGCTACCCGGATAAAGCACTAAATAAACTTCAGTTAGTGCTAAATACGGCTGCTAGAATCCTGACTAGAACCAAGAAATTTGATCATATTACTCCAGTGCTAGCTTCCCTACACTGGCTTCCTGTTAAGGCAAGGGCTGATTTCAAGGTTTTACTGTTAACCTATAAAGCGTTACATGGGCTTGCTCCTACCTATCTTTCCGAGTTGGTCCTGCCGTACATACCTACACGTACGCTACGGTCACAAGACGCAGGCCTCCTAATTGTCCCTAAAATTTCTAAGCAAACAGCTGGAGGCAGGGCTTTCTCCTATAGATCTCCATTTTTATGGAATGGTCTGCCTACCCATGTGAGAGACGCAGACTCGGTCTCAACCTTTAAGTCTTTACTGAAGACTTATCTCTTCAGTAGGTCATATGATTGAGTGTAGTCTGGCCCAGGAGTGTGAAGGTGAACGGAAAGGCTCTGGAGCAACGAACCGCCCTTGCTGTCTCTCCAGGGCCGGTTCCCCTCTCTCCACTGGGATTCTCTGCCTCTAACCCTGTTACTGGGGCTGAGTCACTGGCTTGCTGGTGCTCTTTCATGCCGTCCCTAGGAGGGGTGCGTCACTTGAGTGGGTTGAGTTACTGACGTGAACTTCCTGTCTGGGTTGGCGCCCCCCCCTGGTTGTGCTGTGGTGGAGACCTTTGTGGGCTATACTCGGCCTTGTCTCAGGATTGTAAGTTGGTGGTTGAGGATATCCCTCTAGTGGTGTGGGGGCTGTGCTTTGGCAGAGTGGGTGGGGTTATATCCTTCCTGTTTGGCCCTGTCCGGGGGTTTCTTCGGATGGGGCCACAGTGTCTCCTGACCGCTCCTGTCTCAGCCTCCAGTATTTATGCTGCAGTAGTTTATGTGTCGGGGGGCTAGGGTCAGTTGGTTATACCTGGAGTACTTCTCCTGTCTTATCCAGTGTCCTGTGTGAATTTAAGTATGCTCTCTCTAATTCTCTCGTTCTCTCTTTCTCTCTGAGAACCTGAGCCCTAGGACCATACGTCAGGACTACCGGGCATGCTGACACCTTGCTGTCCCCAGTCCACCCGGCCTTGCTGCTATTCCAGTTTCAACTGTTTCTGCCTGCGGTTACGAAACCCCTACCTGTCCCAGACCTGCTGTTTTCAACTCTTATTGATCGGCTATGAAAAGCCAACTGAGATTTATTCCTGATTATTATTTGACCATGCTTGTCATTTATGAACATTTTGAAAATCTTGGCTCTCTCTAATTTTCTCCTTCTCTCTTTCTCTCGGAGGACCTGAGCCCTAGGACCATACGTCGGGACTACCGGCCGTGGTGACTCCTTGCTGCCCCCAGTCCGCCTGGCCTTGCTGCTATTCCAGTTTCAACTCTTCTGCCTGCGGTTATGGAACCCCTACCTGTCCCAGACCTGCTGTTTTCAACTCTTAATGATCGGCTATGAAAAGCCAACTGAGATTATATCCTGATTATTATTTGACCATGCTTGTCATTTATGAACATTTTGAAAATCTTGGCTCTCTCTAATTTTCTCCTTCTCTCGTTCTTTCTCTCGGAGGACCTGGGCCCTAGGACCATGCGTCGGGACTGCCGCCCGTGGTGACTCCTTGCTGTCCCCAGTCTGCCTGGCCTTGCTGCTATTCCAGTTTCAGCTGTTCTGCCTGCGGTTATGGAACCGCCACCTGTCCCAGACCTGTTGTTTTTCAACTCTTAATGATCAGCTATGAAAAGCCAACTGAAAATTATTCATGATTATTATTTGACCATGCTTGTCACTTATGAACATTTTTGAACATCTTGGCATAGTTCTGTTATAATCTCCACCCGGCACAGCCAGAAGAGGACTGGCCACCCCTCATAGCCTGGTTCCTCTCTAGGTTTCTTCCTAGGTTTTGGCCTTTCTAGGGAGTTTTTCCTAGCCACCGTGCTTCTACACCTGCATTCTAGCTGTTTGGGGTTTTAGGCTGGGTTTCTGTACAGCACTTCGAGATATTATCTGATGTACGAAGGGCTATATAAAACAAAATTGATTGATTGATTGATTGATCCAGGATGGCACATCAATGCGAGCTGTGGCAAAAAGGTTTGCTGTGTCTGTCAGCGTAGTGTCCAGAGCATGGAGGCGCTACCAGGAGACAGGCCAGTACATCAGGAGACGTGGAGGAGGCCGTAGGAGGGCAACAACCCAGCAGCAGGACCGCTATCTCCGCGGTTGAGCAGTGTATATACCACATCTCCTCAGGTTGCTTAAATGACCACTGTATGCCGGGATGACTGTGGGACTGTGTCCAGAATGGCACCCTATTCCTTATGTAGTCCACTACTTTTGACCACTACATAGGGAAAATGGTACCATTTGGGATGTAGCCTGGGTCTCGGTTGCATTTCCTGGTTCTAAAGCCTTTTTACGGCCAATGAAATCCAATGTCTGACACGCCTCGTCCCCCTGACCAGGGGATAGATGAGGGGAACACACATTCATCCATCAACATGCTTTCTATCGGCTCCTTGTCACATCCTAGGTTACGTCCCAAATGGTTCCCTCTTCCTTACATAGTGCATTACTTTTGACTCTGTTGACTCTGGTCAAAAGTAGTGCACTATATGGGGTATAGGGTGTCATTTGGGACGCACCCAACTATCCCCACAAGGCAGATCAGTGAGGATGAAAATCAGCATATGATGTGTAGAGGACTTAAGACTTTTGAAACTAGACATGAAACTTGAGACTTTATCCTGCATGTTTATCCAGCATTGACATAGCTTGGCAATATGATCAGAAATTAAGTCAATAAATCCTTCTTTTCAGTAATGTAAAACAGGCTTTGAGATCCTCAAATCTTTGTTGAAATTTGTATAAAAAGAGTAAGAATGGAGTTCACTCCCAACACGTTTTTCTCAATGAGGTTATGGCTGCATACGAAATGGCACCCAATTCACTTTATAGTGCACTACTCTATGGGTTCTTGTCAAAACTAGTAGGGGATAGGGTGCCATTGGGTGCCATTGGGTGACACATCAGGTGTCAGAGGTATTGAAAAGTATTATTTTCTAATGTGCATTTTAAAGCATATGTCGTTTCTGTTTTCATTGATTCAATTTCCCCTAGAGCATCCAGGTTCAAATGTTGGCTGTCGAATTGTAAAGCAGGGTTGTGCTTCAGTTATTTTCCCATTAAAGAAAGACCTGTAATGGGGTCCTGTGTGTAGCTGGTGTAGAGGGTCAGGCGCAGGACAGCAGAAATTAGTAATCAACGTACTTTACTCAAAATACAAAAATACAAGGCAAATAAACGAGCCCACAATAATGGACCAATTTACAAAGAACAATCACTCACAAACAAACATGGGGAACAGAGGGTTAAATAATAAACAGGTAATTGGGTGAGTGAAACCAGGTGTGTAAGACTAAGACAAAACAAATGGAAAATGAAAAGTGGATCGGCGGTGGCTAGAAGGCCGGTGACGTCGACCGCCGAACGCCGCCCGAACAAGGAGAGGAACCAACTTCGGTGGAAGTTGTGACAAGACCATTAAATCTACATGCATGTTGTGCTTACCAAACTGAGCATGGAGAGCTTCAAACAAGGTGTGTAGCGAAATGAAAGGCTAGAATGAACCTGGCTAGAATATTACTGTGCAGCCTCTTATATCTGTCATACTTGGCTTAGTGGTACTTACCATTAAGACTCACGTTGACCAATGTTCAACTGAATTAAGATGCAAGTGGTTTATAGTTTTCTATACAACCACAACGTTAGTCATACCGCATCACGTAGCATACTATATACTGTAGGTATGATGTAATCAACATTTCTTCCTCAAATCCCAGGTAGCACTACTCATAATTTTATATAGACAGACTGATTGTGATTGATGACCAAAAAGCAGAGGTTTTGACAGCCTATCAAAGGGATCCTTCATGTACTCCAAACCAACCACTTTATTTCCACCACACAAAAGCATCTGACCAGTTACTTTTATGGTGCATCTGCTACACTTCGTACCTCCTCTCCTCTGCTATGCCTCAGTATTGGCATTGTAAAAGACCATGTAATTGTCCTCTGTTGTACATCGGCTTGCCGCTACACAGCCACTGGATCTTTTCATTCAATCAGAGCGTAGCCTGCAGTCTTTATTATCAATATAAAGCCAAAGAAAATAGCTGAAAATGAAGAAATAAGTGAAATAGATGGGTTTAGTTTAAACCTTGAAGCGTGGGTGTCACAGGTAGAGTCAGACTGCACATTGACTGACTGCACTGTGAGCACTGCTGTGTGACCCTTCTCCCATGCATCTTCTCTGTTTTCACACAGAGGAGAATAGAATACATCTCAATGCCTTCCAGTGAAGAAGATCCTCTGAGTGTGAAGGAGTCCATGGGCCCAAATTGAAAACTGCAGTGTAGAGATAGACATTGATTATGGGGGTGTCCACTCCAGATAGGGCTTATGAGCACTTGGCTGTGACTCCCTGACTCCCTTACAATCACTCATACCCTTAACCCTCCTGCGAAGTGAAGTCCAATTACCTGGGCATGTCCTGGGTGTCTGTAAGAGGAGAGGATGACCGGACCAGTTCGTCCAGGGTGTGTGATGGATCAAGCCCTGGGTGGAATGGCAGGATGACAGAGGTAAGGAAGCTGAAGATGATAGGAGAGAAAGGAGAATGGTCCGGCTACTGTGGCCATGGTTCAGACGTGATTGTGTTCTTAAGAGCAAGTGGTTATCTCACTGGTTCTGCTGTCCAGTCATCATCTTCACTGAATCTTGCCAACAAGTTATGCCGTTTGGTTAATGTCTAACAACCTCCCAAAGGAACAATGTTAAATGTTTCACTGAATTTATGTTCAAGCAAAGGGGGCGTATTGTGGTTTATTGACTGATTGGCAAAAAACATAAAATTAAACCATTACATGATAAGTAACGCTGATAATACACTTATTTCATTTGTGTTGATCCTTCTATTGTTACTTCCAGAAACTGCAAATATAAAAGAATGGAAGTAAAAAGGAGAAGAAAGAAAGTTTTTGTTTCCAGGGTGAAATGGACCTCAAACAGTTAAACACTTTGTTTGTGGGCTATAAAATCCAATTAACCATTGGCTCTATGCCAGTGTTTTACATGTGGGGTTGTGCACTTATAGCTTGCTATAATCCATGCCACATTCAAACAGTGGGAAATAATGCTTCATCCAAAACAGATTAACCTTTTAAGCAGAGAATATCAAATTAGTATACCATGTACACAACGATCAAGGTCTGAGGTAAAATGTGATTTATGTTGAGTTTTACGTTGATGTACAGTGTTTTTCATAAAATTATGCAAACTCATAAAATCACTCAAACCAGTAACTGAATTGTAGATAAGGTGAGTCAGTTCCCAGTTATTTTGTATGATTCATTTTAATACCAACCCATCTTCAATCCTGAGGAAGGACAATTCAAATACATCTCAGTGATGCATGTCTTTGTTATTTCTGTAGTATATTGTTCTTTTTCCTTCACGGCAGAAACCAAGTTCCAAGCTAGTGGAATGTAATTTTTCTGTTGGGGATGGTTTGGCCTGATTGTTCCACTGCTTACGTGGAGAAGGGAGGGAACCCTGAAGTGGCATTGGTAAGTAGACAACTTCTCGTCCTGTGTCCCAAATGGCACCCTATTCCATATACAGTACGTACAACCATCTTTATTAAAAAAATGTTCTCCCTAATTTCGTCATATCCAATTCGTAGTTAGAGTCTTGTCCCATCGCTGCAACTCTCGTACGGACTCGGGAGAAGCGCAGGTCGAGAGCAGTGCGTCCTCCAAAACATAACCCCGCCAAGCTTCTTGACACAATGCATATTTTACCCGGAAACCAGCAGGACCAATGTGTCACTGTACACCTGGCGACCATGTCTTAGTGCATGAGCCCAGCTCACCACAGGAGTCGCTAGAGCGCAATGGGACAAGGACATCCCGGCCGGCCAAACCCTCCCCTAACCCGGACGATGCTGGACCAATTGTGCATCGCCTCAAGGGTCTCCTGGTCGCAGCCGGCTGTGACACAGCCCAGTATTGAACCAGGATCTGTAATAATGCAGCTAGCACTGAGATGTAGTGCCTTAGACCACTGCGCCACTCGGGAGGCCCTAGTATGTACTACTTTTGACCAGGGACCATAGGTCTCTGGTCAAAAGTAGTGCACTATGTAGGGAATAGAGTGCCATTTGGGAGCCAGCCGGCATCTCTGTGCTCTATCACTGGGTCTGGGTCTTATCAGTTAACATCTGTTTCCCATCCAATCCACATTTTTTTTATTTTTATTTATTTTACCTTTATTTAACTAGGCAAGTCAGTTAAGAACAAATTCTTATTTTCAATGACGGCCTAGGAACAGTGGGTTAACTGCCTGTTCAGGGGCAGAACGACAGATTTGTACCTTGTCAGCTTGGGGATTTGAACTTGCAACCTTTCGGTTACTAGTCCAACGCTCTAACCACTAGGCTACCCTGCCGCCCCACATACTGTATGAAGACTGAAGGAGTCATCATTTAAAAACAAAACACAGGTTTCTTCAATGCACTTCTCATGAGCCATGTGTTGTTCCACAGAACATCTAGAGCTCCTAAATCAGAAACCTTTCACAAAATAAACTTGACATGAAAACATATTTCAACACATTTTGACTGAACAAGTTAGACAAATGTCTTAATAATAAATAGTTTAGCTAAGAACTACAGTATATAAACTAGACACAGGATCACTAGTCCATATTTCTGTAAACAACATTGCTTCATACATAATCCAACATACAGGAATCACCAAGTGTGTCCAATCAGCTTGCATTGAGCTCCTCAGCTCTGTGCCCTGCTGAGAAACCTCATTTGTGAGCAAACAACAGTATCGGGTGACTGAGAAATTAGCACTAGCTGCTGCCATTATCCAGCTTGTTCTCTGAGATCTGTCTTGACCGGATGGATGCTGCAATCTCAGCCCAGCAGTCTGCTTCTCTGAGGCTACATCGCAAATGGCACCCAATTGCCGATATAGGAGCTCTGGTCAAAAGTAGTGCACAATATAGGAAATAAGGTGCCATTTAGGGTGCAACCCTGCGGCTCCCTGGTGCTAAAGCAGGTGATGGAAGCCAAGTGGAGAGAATTGCTTGTGAGGTAGTAGACCAATCTGTGGAGGGATATCTCCAGGCCCATCAACAGCCCACAGTGAGGGGCCACTGCCAACATACCACAGGAGGCTCTAAATGTGACCTGACAAAGATCTTCTCTTGGATCAAAATGGTGAAAGTTTGGACACACCTATTCATTCAAGGGTTTTCCTTAATTTTTACTTTTTCTACATTGTAGAATAATAGTGAAGACATCAAACTATGAAATAACACATATGGAATCATGTAGTAACCAAAAAAAGTGTTGAACAAATCAAAATATATTTTATATTTGAGATTCTTCAAACTAGCCACCATTTGCCTTGATGACAGCTTTGCACACTCTTGGCATTCTCTCAACCATCTTCATGAGGAATGCATTTCAATTAACAGGTGTGAATTTCTTTCCTTCTTAATGCTTTTGAGCCAATCAGTTGTGTTGTGACAAGGTAGGGGTGGTAAACAGAAGATAGCCTTATTTGGTAAAAGACCAAGTCCATATTATGGCAAGAACAGCTCAAATAAGCAAAGAGAAACAACAGTTGATCATTACTTTAAGACATGAAGGTCAGTCAAGCTGGAAAATTTCAAGAACTTTTAACTTGATGACTATGTTAAAGTTTCTTCAAGTGCAGTCGCAAAAACCATCAAGCACTATGATGAAACTGCCTCTCATGAGGACCGTCACAGGAAAGGAAGACCAGAGTTGCCTCTACTGCAGAGGATAAGTTCATTAGAGTTAAGTTCATTTTTGGTTCCAACCGCCGTGTCTTTGTGAGACGCAGAGTAGATGAACGGATGATCTCCGCATGTGTGGTTCCCACCGTGAAGCATGGAGGAGGAGGTGTGATGGTGTGGGGGCTCTCATGAGGACCTTAACCAGCATGGCTATCACAGCATTCTGCAGCGATACGCCATCCCAGCTGGTTTGTACTTAGTGGTACTATAATTTGTTTTTCAACAGGACAATGACCCAACAAACCTCTAGGCTGTGTAAGGGCTTTTTTACCAAGAAGGAGCGTGATGGAGTGCTGCATCAGACAACCTGGTTTCCACAATCACCCGACCTCAACCAAATTGAGATGGTTTGGGATGAGTAGGACCGCAGAGTGAAGGAAAAGCAGCCAACAACTGCTCAGCATATGTGGGAACTCCTTGAAGAGTCTTGGAAAAACATTCCTCATGAAGCTGGTTGAGAGAATGCCAAGAGTATTGCAAAGCTGTCATCAAGGCAAAGGGTGGCTACTTTGAAGAATCTCCCATTTAAAATATATTTTCAATTGTTTAATACTTTTTTGGTTACTACATGATTCCATATGTGTTATTTCATAGTTTTGATATCTTCACTATTATTCTACAATGTAGAAAACAGTAAAAATAAAGAAAAACCCTTGAATGAGTAGGTGTGTCCAAACCTTTGACTGGTACAGGCATTTTACATTAGCAGAGTTGACAATAACAGAGTTGACACTAACAGAGTCAACACTAATAGAGTTGACGCTCACAGAGTTGGCAATAACAGAGTTGACACCAATAGAGTTGACACTAATAGAGTTGATTCCATATGATTCCAGAATTTGTAGATAATTGTCCCTCTTTCTGGGACTCACCCACAAACAGGACCAAGCCTGGCTTGGTGAGGAGTGACGGACTCCATCCTAGCTGGAGGGGTGCTCTCATCTTATTTACCAACATAGACAGGGCTCTAACTCCTCTAGCTCCACAATGAAATAGGGTGCAGGCCAGGCAGCAGGCTGTTAGACAGCCTGCCAGCTTAGTGGAGTCTGCCACTAGCACAGTCAGTGTAGTCAGCCCAGCTATCCCCATTGAGACCGTGTCTGTGCCTCGACCTAGGTTGGGCAAAACTAAACATGGCGGTGTTCGCCTGAGCAATCTCACTAGGATAAAGACATCCTCCATTCTTGCCATTATTGAAAGAGATTGTGATACCTCACATCTCAAAATAGGGCTACTTAATGTTAGATCCCTCACTTCAAAGGCAGTTATAGTCAATGAACTAATCACTGATCATAATCTTGATGTGATTGGCCTGACTGAAACATGGCTTAAACCTGATGAATTTACTGTGTTAAATGAGACCTCACAAATTTTTTTTTTTTTTTTTCGTCTTTTGAGCTTCTAGTCATGAAATCTATGCAGCCTACTCAATCACTTTTTATAGCTACTGTTTACAGGCCTCCTGGGCCATATACAGCGTTCCTCACTGAGTACCCTGAATTCCTATCGGACCTTGTAGTCATAGCAGATAATATTAACATTTATGGTGATTTTAATATTGACATGGAAAAGTCCATAGACCCACACCAAAAGGCTTTCGGAGCCATCATCGACTCAGTGGGTTTTGTCCAACATGTCTCTGGACCTACTCACTGTCACAGTCATACTCTGGACCTAGTTTTGTCCAATGGAATAAATGTTGTAGATCTTAATGTTTTTCCTCATAATCCTGGACTATCGGACCACCATTTTATTACGTTTGCAATCGCAACAAATAATCTGCTCAGACCCCGACCAAGGAGCATCAAAAGTCGTGCTATAAATTCTCAGACAACACAAAGATTCCTTGATGCCCTTCCAGACTCCCTCTGCCTACCCAAGGACGTCAGAGGACAAAAATCAGTTAACCACCTAACTGAGGAACTCAATTTAACCTTGCGCAATACCCTAGATGCAGTTGCACCCCTAAAAACGAAAAACATTTGTCGTAAGAAACTAGCTCCCTGGTATACAGAAAATACCCGAGCTCTGAAGTAAGCTTCCAGAAAATTGAAATGGAAATGGCGTCACACCAAACTAGAAGTCTTCCGACTAGCTTGGAAAGACAATACCGTGCAGTATCGAAGAGCCCTCACTGCTGCTCGATCATCCTTTTTTTCCAACTTTATTGAGGAAAACACGAACAATCCGAAATGTATTTTTGATACTGTCACAAAGCTAAAAAAAGCAGCATTCCCCAAGTGAGGATGGCTTTCACTTCAACAGTAATAAATTCATGAACTTCTTTGAGGAAAAGATCATGATCATTAGAAAGCAAATTACGGACTCCTCTTTAAATCTGTGTATTCCTCCAAAGCTCAGCTGTCCTGAGTCTGCACAACTCTGCCAGGACCTAGGATCAAGAAAGACACTCAAGTGTTTTAGTACTATATCTCTTGACACAATGATGAAAATAATCATGGTCTCTAAACCTTCAAGCTGCATACTGGACCCTATTCCAACTAAACTACTGAAAGAGCTGCTTCCTGTGCTTGGCCCTCCTATGTTGAACATAATAAAAGGCTCTCTATCCACCGGATGTGTACCAAACTCACTAAAAGTGGCAGTAATAAAGCCTCTCTTGAAAAAGCCAAACCTTGATCCAGAAAATATAAAAACTATGAGCCTATATCGAATCTTCCATTCCTCTCAAACATTTTAGAAAAAGCTGTTGCGCAGCAACTCACTGGCTTCCTGAAGACAAACAATGTATAGGAAATGCTTCAGTGTGGTTTTAGACCCAATCATAGCACTGAGACTGCACTTGTGAAGGTGGTAAATGACCTTTTAATTAATGGCGTCAGACCGAGGCTCTGCATCTGTCCTCGTGCTCCTAGAGCTTAGTGCTGCCTTTGATACCATCAATCACCATATTCTTTTGGAGAGATTGGAAACCCAAATTGGTCTACACGGACAAGTTCTGGCCTGGTTTAGATCTGTCGGAAAAATATCAGTTTGTCTCTGTGAATGGTTTGTCCTCTGACAAATCAACTGTACATTTCGGTGTTCCTCAAGGTTCCGTTTTAGGACCACTACTGTTTTCACTATATATTTTAACTCTCGGGGATGTCATTCGAAAACATAATGTTAACTTTCACTGCTATGCGGATGACACACAGCTGTACATTTCAATGGAACATGGTGAAGCCCCAAAATTGCCCTCGCTCGAAGCCTGTTGTAACGGCTTTCCTCCTCCTCTTCATCAGAAGAGGAGGAGCAGGGATCGAACCAAAATGCAGCTGAGTTTGTAGACATGATTTATTAACGAAAAACACGAACTCGACTAATACACTAACAAAACAAATAAACGGTGTAGACAGATCTGAACGACGGACTCACATAACACACGAGAACGCACGAACAGGGAAAAAAGCCTACACATAAATGACACTGAACAAACAAACCGAAACCAGTCCCGTGTGGCGCAACGACATACACAAACACAGGAGACAATCACCCACAACGAACACTGTGAAAGCACCTACCTAAATATGACTCTTAATTAGAGGAACGCCAAACACCTGCCTCTAATTAAGAGCCATACCAGGCAACCCTAAACCAACATAGAAACAGAAAACATAGAATGCCCACCCAAACTCACGTCCTGACCAACTAACACATATAACAAACTAACAGAAATAGGTCAGGAACGTGACACCTGTGTTTCAGACATAAGGAAGTGGATGGCTGAAAACGTTCTACTTTTAAACTCGGACAAAACAGAGATGCTTGTTCTAGGTCCCAAGAAACAAAAAGATCTTCTATTGAATCTGACAATTAATCTTGATGGTTGTAAAGTCATCTCAAATAAAACTGTGAAGGACCTCGGCGTTACTCTGGACCCTGATCTCTCTTTTGACGAACATATCAAGACTGTTTCAAGGACAGCTTTTTTCCATCTACGTAACATTGCAAAAATCAGAATCCTTCTGTCCAAAAATGATGCAGAAAAATGTATCCATGCTTTTGTTACTTCTAGGTTAGACTACTGCAATGCTCTACTTTCCGGCTACCCGGATAAAGCACTAAATATACTTCAGTTAGTGCTAAATACGGCTGCTAGAATCCTGACTAGAACCCCAAAATTTGATCATATTACTCCAGTGCTAGCCTCCCTACACTGGCTTCCTGTTAAAGCAAGGGCTGATTTCAAGGTTTTACTGCTAACCTACAAAGCATTACATGGGCTTGCTCCTACCCATCTTTCCGATTTGGTCCTGCCGTACATACCTACACGTATGCTACGGTCACAAGACGCAGGCCTCCTAATTGTCCCTAAAATTTCTAAGCAAACAGCTGGAGGCAGGGCTTTCTCTTATAGAGCTCCATTTTTATGGAATGGTCTGCCTACCCATGTGAGAGACGCAGACTCGGTCTCAACTTTTAAGTCTTTACTGAAGACTCATCTCTTCAGTGGGTCATATGATTGAGTGTAGTCCGGCCCAGGAGTGTGAAGGTGAATGGAAAGGCTCTGGAGCAACGAACCACCCTTTCTGTCTCTGCTTGGCCGGTTCCCCTCTCTCCACTGGGATTCTCTGCCTCTAACCCTATTACAGGGGCTGAGTCACTGGCTTACTGGTGCTCTTTCATGCCGTCCCTAGGAGGGGTGCGTCACTTGAGTGGGTTGAGTCACTGATGTGGTCTTCCTGTCTGGGTTGGCGCCCCCTCTTGGGTTGGCTGTGGTGGAGATCTTTGTGGGCTATACTCGGCCTTGTCTCAGGACGGTAAGTTGGTGGTTGAAGATATCCCTCTAGTGGTGTGGGGGCTGTGCTTTGGCAAAGTGGGTGGGGTTATATCCTTCCTGTTTGGCCCTGTCCGGGGGTATCATCGGATGGGGCCACAGTGTCTCCTGACCCCTCCTGTCTCAGCCTTCAGTATTTATGCTGCAGCAGTTTATTTGTCGGGGGCTAGGGTCCGTTTGTTATATCTGGAGTACTTCTCCTGTCTTATCCGGTGTCCTGTGTGAATTTAAGTATGCTCTCTCTAATTCTCTTTTTCTTTCTCTCTCTCGGAGGACCTGAGCCCTAGGACCATGCCTCAGGACTACCTGGCAGGATGACTCCTTGCTGTCCCCAGTCCACCTGGCCGTGCTGCTGCTCCAGTTTCAACTGTTCTGCCTGCGGCTATGGAACCCTGACCTGTTCACCGGACGTGCTACCTGTCCCAGACCTGCTGTTTTCAACTCTCTAGAGAGCAGGAGCGGTAGAGATACTCTTAATGATCGGCTATGAAAAACCAACTGACATTTAGTCCTCAGGTGACTGCAAGATGACTGCTATGGTGTGTGGTCATCCACACCCACTCCCAAATTGGCTGCATTTTGCTGCACCCTCGACAACTGCTCTGATTATTATTATTTGACCATGCTGGTCATTTATGAACATTTGAACATATTGGCCATGTTCTGTTATAATCTCCACCCGGCACAGCCAGAAGAGGACTGGCCACCACTCATAGCCTGGTTCCTCTCTAGGTTTCTTCCTAGGTTTTGGCCTTTCTAGGGAGTTTTTCCTAGCCACCGTGCTTCTACACCTGCATTGCTTGCTGTTTGGGGTTTTAGGCTGGGTTTCTGTACAGCACTTTGAGATATCAGCTGATGTAAGAAGGGCTATATAAATACATTTGATTTGATAGAGTTGACTAAGAGAGTTGACACTAATAGAGTTGACATTAACAGAATTGGCTATAAAATAACAGAGAGTTAAATGACTGGAGATGACTGATTGGCTAGAAGGAACAATTTTCACAACAGGAGTTGAGTGTGTTTGGATCTCCAACTGCTTGCTGTTGTTCCGCTTTCATTGAAAACATATTTAATTGAGGAGCCTTTAAATAGTCTTAGTCAGTGGAATTTTCACTCTGTTCAGTTAGGTGAGTGAAGATCAAAGTTTGACTCAGGCTATTCTGACTCGATATTTATCAGATGTGTCTCTTGTGCTGTTAGTCAGATGTTCCGGTGGGTAGCCCTTTCCTGCAGTCAACGACCAAAGGGCACTCTTTGGCCTCATGGGTTTAATGTTATTTATATTTGTCATCATTTCATAGTTAATAAAGATTTTGTTTCTGTTCACAAATTTTTTGGAGTGTTTTCTATGT